>NC_091571.1:18570418-18580418 GCF_042767895.1 Penaeus vannamei | reverse complement strand
ATGTTTAATACATCGGTCCCCACCTACAACCTGGAACCCGAATGCTTTATTCACATCGATCAATGCCTAAACTGCTACCGCTTCCACCACAAGAAACACCAATGTACACACCCTCAGAGATGCTCTCGGTGCGCCGGCGACGGTCATTTCTTCGCCAGGTGCACTGAAAGCATCAAATGCTGCAACTGCGAGGGATCGCATGTCGCAGTTAGTGGATCCTGCCCTAAACGGAAGGAAATACTCAAGGCAAAACGAGCTGAGCTCCGCCAAGACACAAACACTGTACCTTCCTACGCAACAACAGCTGCCACACGACCTGCTCAGACCAGTACACCCAGACGACCCACGACTTCCCCTCGGACAATTCTGCCCACACAACCCCCAACAAGCACTCTCACACCGAACACAAACCCAAAAATCCAAGCCATCTTACACGTAAGTCTCATTGCTGCCAAGTACAACGCAAAAAGATTCGCAAACATTGTCCCTATCATGCTACAGAGAAACGGCTTCCCCAGCATTATTGTCCCTGAGGAAATCTTTGAAGACGAAAACCTTTACATCCCTGAGTACACCACAGCAAACACAGAAACCATAGGAAATGAGGTGACAGACACTCACCCAGAGCCTCATTCTTCCTCACAACATCGACACCTCGTTTTGCAACCTCAGCCACAACGAAGACAAAAAGAAACTGCACAAGCACGCCAAACTACAAAAACCACTGATCACAAACGCAAACAAACCACACCACCATCCATGCACACAAAAAAAGACAAGAAGGATCCCCCTGCCCCTGAAGCTCGTCGTCGCAGATTGGATGACACCATTCTCGACGACGATAGTAGCGACTCCGACATCGATGTCGAGAGCGTTCTCGAGGCCGGGCTTGGGCTCTCGGCTGGAGCCATGCTCCCTGCCAGGGGACCCCTGGGACAGCGCGGAAGCATCGGGAATTGGTCCGCCGATTCCCAGGACTTCCGCGTCGGTTCACAGGACTCCCTGCCTGACCTCGAGGAGCCGCCGATCGCGCGTCGATCGCGGAGCCGCTACAGGGCTCAGGTAACACCACGCAAGGTACACCCAGGTAGAATGGGTGTACCTTGAGTGGCTAACTGACGACCGACCGAGCCGACGCGAGTTCTTCCACCCCGGTGGAGGACCCCGTGTTGGCTAGGTCGATCTAGACGCGCAATCCCACGCACGAGCTGCATCTAAACAAAACAAAAACTCTCTCCTTCACACACAAACATTTTACTCTCACTAACAACAAACACAACTCCAGCTTGTTCTGATGGAATAAAGCACTCAGACGGTTCCCTGTAGTGGGTCGTGACCGATCTATTACACGTCTGAACTCCGCGAGGAAGCCTCTCGCTTCCTCCTTAACATCCTGTGGGGTGAGTTGGCCTGTAGACAGACCAACAAACTCCGTGCTTGACTCACCACTGGCTGGATGGACTCACCCTCCATCCTTCGTTCCGGCAGGAGATCAGGTTTAGGCCGTGATCTCTTTCTTTGGCATGGGACAGGAAATGCAGTCTTCGGGTTTTGCAGCATCACTTTGAAGCCACCTTCTACTCATTCCTTTCAAATTTTCCCCTTCCCCTATCCACTCGTTTTGTTCATTTTTCAGTGTTCAGTTTTGTGTTCTCTTTCTCTGTCTGTTCAGTTTTTGTTGTTGTTTGGTTTTTGTTGTCCTGTACCTTTTTAATCTCACAAATAAAGTAATCTCCCCCAGGTACTGCCCTCTCTTATCCCCGTTTTTAAATACCTTCACCTCGTCTCCTGACGCTTGTGACACCACCTCACCCCTCACCCCTCACCCTCATTCATACCATATCCCTGCCATAGCGTTGACCCTCATCCTTATCCTTACCCTGACATCCCGCTGGTTTCGGTTTCCGACACGTGGCGCTTGCTGCTAGTACTCGTGCCAGGACCACAAATCCTTTAGCGTAAGGGTTTGTGCGAGCCGAGGAAAGAAGCGTCACGGCCAGTGGAGTTAACCAAATCGTGGTGAGGCCGCCCGAGCCGCGCCCCTCCGGAAGACCTGCGGCCGAGGGAGAGAAATCTCCTCTCGACCCGGGCGGGAGTGGCCAGCCTCTGTGTGGCCTCACTCGAGCTTCATCCTGCTTCAGCGGTGATGGTTAGCCGAGGGACAGCTCTGGAGCCACGGTCGAGAGGCCGTGGCTCCGAGCATACCGCAGATGGCGCCAAAAACCTGCTAACTTCTCTCCCCTCCCCCTCAGTTAGCCGAGAGGCTCCGTGGACGCAATAGCGGGGCTCCGCGCCCCGTGGGAAAATTGTGGCGAGGCGAGCCGCGCTCAAGGTCGTGGGGTATTCCCCGCGCCACGAGTCGCGACCTTGCCTCGCCGCACGATCCCGCGGGGTGCGGCCGCGCGGTGAACACGCGAGTCTGCCGATGGCGCTGAGCCCCTCGATCCTTTTCCTCTTTCAACAAACCCACCCCACTATTACCCCAGGGTTACCCCGCAGGCTGGGTGAAGCCCCGGCTCCTTCTTCTCCTCCTGAAATTCTTTTCCTCCTCCTTATCCTTCTCCTATCCCCACTCTTCCTTCCCCCCCCTTCTTCTTTACATTTTGTTGTTGTTGTTGTATATATATATATATATATATATATATATATATATATATATATATATATATATATATATATATATGACTCATCGGTGTATAGGCGCGACACCCTCGTCCCCCACGCCCAACACCAAATACTTACCGTCCCATCTCTTTCTTATCATAAGTAAAACAATAGAGCTTGCATTTTTGACGAGATTTAAAGCGTTTTAAGCAGGGGAGCGCTTGGGCAAGTTCTTGCCGGTAGGCCAAGCGCTGTACCGTTCCCTGCTTAAAACGCTTTCCAAGGCAGGCAGGCCCTGTTCAGTGATGCCAGACATGTGGAAGTGTCTTTTTTTATAAAGTACAAATCATAACAGTCCTTGATGAGCATAGAAATATCAAAATATCACACAAAATATACATACTTGGGTTTTAAAAGCATTATTCCCACCAACAATCTCGGAAAGAGATGACTTATGCACAAGTCGAGGGTGGAGTTTATTTCACTGGCGGTTGGTAACAGTTTGAGCGCGGAATTCAAAACAACTGACAAGCTAGCGCCGCATCAAGATGGCAGAGTAAATCTAACCAAACACCTTAACAAAGCGGTATTTTCTCCTATATTCATATAAAGTGCCTCTAAAACAATGACACACACTTCCGATTTACAACCCTTTCATTCATCTTGACCAGTACGGTACGCGACCGACGCCGTTGCCATGGTGACGGTACACCGCTTGACTTAGCAAGCGCAAGTCTAGCCATCTACGGAGGTTGCTTGAGAAAGCAAGCGAAATGCTTGAGTTAACAAGAAAAACACTTGAGATTTCAGGCAAGAACTTTCCCTGCTTTAAACGCCTTTAGACATATACTACCCCATCCAATCACATCTACGCCTATTGCAAGGGTCTGGGAACAAAGGACAACTTAGCAGCCATCCGCAGTACCCTAGACGGACACGATGGTATCATTGTTTCCCTTGTCTTGGAAAAAGCATTCAAGCTTGCTTGATGGGATGTTATAATCAGTATTCTCGCATCCAAGGGGATCACCGGAAATTTTATAGCTTGGTCTAATGACTATCTACTACAGAGGAAGGCTAGAGTCCGGTTTCAGGGACATTTTTCCAACTTCCAAGTCACTGAGAACGGGACCCCACAGGGAGGGATTTTCAGTCACTTCTTATTTAACCAACTGATTGTGGAAGTTCTTTCCATTCAACTACCACCTCATGCTCATCTCTTAGCATATACAGACAATCTTCAACTCATATCCACTGGCACAGCAAGATTTGTCAGAGCCCAACAGGCCCTTGATCTAATAGCTGACAAATGTAGATTTCTTAGCCTAAAGCTAAACCCTGAAAATACCGGAGCCCTACAAGTCAGGCGATACCTCCCTAACTAGTCCTTACATATACAGGCCAACAAGATTGATTGGGTCACCTCCCATAAGTGCTTGGGAGTTATCTTCAATACACAGAATGACTCATCTTTTCAATTTAGACATATAAAATACAAATTCCAAGATTAATGTCCTCTAATGGTTGTCAAGCTCCAAGATGGGCGCTGGCCTCCACGTCCTCCGGGCCTTTTATATTCATGTCATACGATCACTTGTTGATTACAGATCTTTCTCAATCCTCTCCCAAAGTCCTGCCCAGATCTCCCGTCTGGAAACTACAAAATAAGTGCATGAGAGTTATCATGAGAGCATGAGAGCACCTCGATGGACACGACTAGTCAACATGCATCTAGAAACGAGACTGGTACCACTCAAAACAAGAATTCGACAGATTGTTGCAGGTTATGTCTGCAAATTAAACTTATGACATCCTCCTCCCCTACTGAGAGATCGCTTCATAGACCTTCTCACAGAACCAGGAGGCCCTTTACCTGGCTCCCTGCCTTGGCATAGTGCAGTATTTAGGTGTTTAGACACCTTAAACTTACTTCCAAGTGTAAGGTCCTGTGGCATAGACTGTTCACACCTTGGATACTGTGAACCACATCCTTGGGAACCTCAACAATCATCACTAAGAGTCTCTCGACGTTAAGGGCCAGATGTTCTCACAATGACTTTCGGCAACTCCATACCACCATTGAGAAAATGATGTTGCTCCTTTTATACAGATGGATCAGTTGACCAACAAACAGGCAGAGCTGGGGCTGCATTCATTCAGTAATGACACTACCATCCTTCAGGCTAAGCTTTTTGGACTCACTTGTGCATTTAATTGCACAAAAACACTGATTTATTTTCAGCACTACACACTAAAACAACAGTACCACCATGACAACATCCAGCTAATTACGTAAATGCTCTCCAAGCTTTTGCACCAAGGGAAATCAGATCAACTGATGTGGATCCCCAGCCATGGTATTCCACATAATGAATTGGTTGACGCTGCCGCTAAAGACAGCTATCGCTGGTAAAACATCACCAAAGTTAAAGCCTTAGCACCATCGAGGGTTTAGCTTACCAAATAATAAGAATACATCCTCAGGTCTGGGTACAAGCAGGGTCGCCTTCAGCGTCTTGGTACAAGACTGTAACAGGGTACAAAACTTTAACAATTCCAGGGTCAATGTCACGCAAAGATGCACTAATAATACACAGGCTTCGTCTCAGCTATCGATATGGCTGGGAGACAGATGAGCATACGCCTAAGGAATGTAACCATTATCAAATACCGACATGCCGTTAATACATTACTTTTTAGAATGTGATCACACAAATGTTCAGAATATACACCCTGAACGACTCGAGATTGTAGCTGCAAATTGTGCTAGGTTCATACTAGAGGAGAAAGAAAATCTTCAGCAACACCACAATAGTCCTCATCCATTATATTATTCCTTAAATTCCTATCCCATAAAGTATAACCCACTTCATGTACAACAAATAATGAAACACCTCAAAAGCCCATAACAAAAATGCAACAATAAGTGGGTGGCGACAGTTAAACCCAGACTACCTCTTCAACTAATGAGGTGGTAAAAAAAGAAAGAAAGAAAGAAAAAAAAAATCGTCAGTTTTCCCGTGATTTGCCTCGTCTACCTCCTCCGCCATGTGACCTCGCCTGCTGTACTGGTTCCTCCCTTGCCTGCATTTCTCCTGTCCTATATGTGTTGTATATACTGTGGCCTTTTCAGTAAATTCCAACCGTATCTCTCCTCTGGTGTTTTCATGTTGACCTGGCCAATTTGATACCCTCAAAAAGAACCTGACATATATATATGTATGTATGTATGTAAATATACATACACACACACACACACACACACACACACACACACACACACACACACACACACACACACACACATATATATATATATATATATATATATATATATATATATATATATATATATATATATATATATATATATATATATATATGGCTATAGCTGTAGATACGACATGCTCACCTAGCTGAAAAAAATCATGTTCCTCTTTGAATTTGATTGCATGCACATAAGATTACACTTACATGAGTGTATTTTTAAACACATAACTGGTATATTTCAGCAGTTATGCATAAATATAAACTAAATTCCTATTCCTGGATATTGATTTTAAAACATTAAGTATAACATGTTCTCTGTTATAACAAGTATAACAAATTATAACACACCCACACAAAAAACATATTTTGTTATATATATATATATATATATATATATATATATATATATATATATATATATATATATATATATATATATATATATATATGTTATATCTTTAGCACAAAAATAAAACATTACATTTATTTTGAAAGATATGGTAATGCACTACCGCATTGATATGATGAATAAATAACCAAGGGCTTACTAGCTTCCATAGACATTACCTATATACTCATATGTGAGTAAGGATAGTGATGTTTTACACACACTCCTTGTGGGCAATCGGTAGATAGTGATAGAGCAGTTTAAATCCCAAATCTATTATTCATTTAAAGAAATATTTAGGCCTATATTTATAAAATTATACTTAGGCGACTCTGATAGAGGTGATGAGAATCTTCGCAGACACAAAGAGCTTCATACCTATTTGCTACCTTTTACTTATAACAATGAGAGGAACACTATCATGACGCGTTCGCATTTAATTGTTGCGTAATTGTTGAGGAACGCACTTCCGTCTTGAGTATTATAGGGTACCCCTCTCTGATTGGGGGTAAAGATATCACTTATGATAGGTGTCGAAAATGACACCACTGAGAAAATAAATTTGGACAGGAAAGCACTGTCATTATGGGTGTAAGACGTTAGTCTGAACATATCTAACCCTAACTATAATATCCTTATGCTTTTTATAAATAATATTTTTCCGCTGTGTAGTGCCGTGACAGCGTTCTTGTCTAACATATTTGCACACATGCACACACGCACGTATACATAACACATAACACACACAAACGCGAGCGCACACACACACACACACGCGCGCACACACACACACACACACACACACACACACACACACACACACACACACACACACACACACACACACACACAAATATATATATATTGTCTGATCTGTGTTCGAAACCCGCGCACTGCCAGTGGATGGTAACCCCGGCCATTCCTCGCACGCAGGAGGTATTTTAGAAGCACAAGAAACAGACAAGCCACAAACTGACTGATGTCACAAGAGCCTGTCACAACAAACCCTGAATTATTATTATCATTATTACACACATATATACAATACGTATACATACATGTATAAATGCGTGTTTTACTCTTCCGAATCCACTCTATGATTAAATGATTTACTATATTGATCGTAGACTGGTATCTTGGAAATCCCCGACTGAGAGTGCTATTTTCAGCAAGTCATGGTCATAGAAAATTGTTTACCAATTTTAACCTATTGTTTCATCTTTATCCTTTCTCAAACTCCTTGCTCAAACTCTTTCACATTGAAATGAAATTGATCAATGCCTGAACCATGTCATACAAACAGAAACCTCTCATACTCCAAAGATATGGCATTAGCGGCTGGTTACTTTCAATTTCTTGTCAGAAGTTGGAAAGGCGTCACAACTCTCATATTCAGATAGTCTTTGATCCTCTGATTGCCTGGTGGCATCATCTACGTCACCAATAGTTGCTTGATGAGTCCCAGGGCGCTCCTCCTAAGTGTCCTGATACACAGCCTCATCACACGCCACATCACTGCAAAAGATTCTTGGCAATATTCATCTCTAAGGTCCTCCTGGTGGTCAGCTTTCCTTCCTGCAGCCCTCAGCACTTCGTCGCATATAGCAGGCATAGTGACGCCGGCCATGTGCACGTCAACCAGCTTCCTCTGTCTGCAGGTCCTTTCATCTCCAGACCTGTAATTTCAGTGCAAATATTTTATTAGGAAGGAAGGAAGGGGGTAGGGTATTGCAGGAGAGAGAGAGAGAGAAGGAAGGGTAAGAGGAGGGAGGGAGGGGTAGGAGGGATAGGAGGGAGAGGGAGGGGTTGGAGATGTAGGAAAGGAAATAGGGAGTAGTATGAAGAGGAAGGAGAGAAGGAGGGGTAAGGGATGAGGAAGTGATGGAAGGAGGGGTAGGAGGAGGATGGAGGGAGGGGTAGGAGGAGGATGGAGAGAGGGGTAGGAAAAGGAGGAAGGGAGGGAAGGCCGGAAGGAAGGAGGAGGGAGAGCGGGAAGGAAGGAGGGGTAGAAGGGAAGAGGGAGGAAGGGAGAAGAGAGAGTACGTGTGAATGAGCAAGGTATGGGAGGAGGATGCGGGTACAGTGGGGGGGGGCGAGAGATGAGAAAGAGAGAGGAGTGAGGGAGGAGGGAGAATGAGGAGGAAGAGTAAGGTTAAGACAAAGAGAATGAAGAAGTGAAGGTAGAGGAGGAGGAAAGGGAGAAGGTGTGGGTGAGTGAGTGATGTATGGGAGGAGGACGCGCATACAGGAGAGGGAGGGAAAGAGAAAAAAAATACATACAGTAGGACTAACCTTTCGCTGCTGTATCTTGATGTGAAAAAAAAAACGGGAGTACTGGAAAATTCCGACACCACTTTCCTCATTCTTCCCCGGCTTTCGGTTGACCGCCCGGTCAATAGATGTTAACGGCGAAAACTGCTCATCCTGGCTGTCAGCGATCAAATCTTGTGTGTTATCTTTATACTCTTCTATCTCCATAACAATTTCACAACCTAGCACATTATCCTCAATATTTTCCAGCTTGTTGTTGCTGTTTACTAGTGATGGCGTCGCTGAGCAAACTCGGGGAGCTCCCTGAGTTGAAGGGTCGTTTTCAAAAACGAGCTGCTCCTCATCCCCAAGCCTGACATCAGAGATAATGATGTCCACATCTCCTCCAACATGGACGATGTCATTCCTGATGTCAGAATTATAGTAGTTGTTGCTGTTGTCTTCCTCCAGGAGCTGTCGAATCTCAGCATATGAGATTGACCATGATACTATGCACCTGTGAAAAATTCCAAAATCACATTAACTTTTAGTCCACAATTCACTTATTTTACCACTTGTTATCTAATCTATAAGAATAAGCATGAAGTGATTTAACACATAAATGACCACAAAAATGCCTAACTTCAAAGATGCCAAGAACTGGCTAATTAGGATTCATCTGATAATACATTACCGGAGCGAAGACTTATGCAGTGTTCTCAGCGTCTAGATAAAGAATGATGCTCCCAGACCACTGCTAGGCCCAGTCAGGCGCGTCTCGGCGGGCGCTGCATTTTGTGATTGGCGCTCGGGTCAACAAAGCCCAATGCGTTCCATTCTAGGGTTAGAATGCATTAGCACATCGCATACTACATGGGTTCATAGCTAATGAATGTAAGGATAACATGATTTTGAATATAAAGTCATTAGATTTAAAGATTGGAGAAATAATGTATTAACAGTGTTAAAATATTTGTATTATTGGAAATGAAATATTCAGTTAATCTAGGTCAGTATGTTTTCGCTGTTTGAAACCCGCCACTGCGTTCATAGAGCCGTAGCCCAGTTCTTGGTGATGCAATTGCCTGATCAAAATTTCGATGATATGGCCGTGTGACTATGGTGGAGGGTAATACTACCTCATCTACTATTGTCAGTGTTGCAGGTAAATGTTATAACACATAAAATGTGCAAAAGAAGCGGATAAGTGCTTTCAAGACCCTTGCATTTAATACGTGTCATTAAAGGTGTTTTAGATTGGCAGTGAAAGTTTTTGACAGGATAATAGAGAAGAATATCAGAAGAAAAGTTTGCACGAAAACGATTTTTGAATTATCGGTAATGATCCATGAACGAGCCATAAAAAATAATTTATTGGTGAAAGGAGAATTCCTTGGCGTCCTTGGCACGAGCTAGAAATAAAGAATAAAGAGGGAATGTTTTATCGGCAAGTTATGTGATATACACTGCGAGAATATGAACACATAC
>NC_091571.1:18560418-18565418 GCF_042767895.1 Penaeus vannamei | reverse complement strand
TTACATAAATCAATATTGGTATTATCATTTTTGTTATAATCATCGTTGTTACCATCATTACTGTTATTAACATGATTTTTGTTATCATTATTATAGTTATCATCATTATTATTTTTATTATTTCTATTATTATCATCTATATCAATTTCATTATTGTTAACATTATTGCAGATAGGAATATGTATGAAAAAATATACGTACACATATGCAAACATATCTATCTATCTCGCTCTCTCTCTATATTTACTCTGTCATAGGTCTGCCTTAGAGGTGTAGTATCGTAACGATGAACAGGTAGACCAACACAGTCGTGAAGAATTTCATGTTTATTAGACGTTTCGAAGGAGGAAAACTATACCTATATCATCAGTACCATTAAGAGAACAAAAAAGTCAGATAGACAGCAATACGTATTCATGGTTTTAAATTGGGGTTTAAAAACAAATTACAAATTTATGAGAGGTAAACACTGACAATATATACGTAAATGCAAGGCAAATGAATACATATAATAATAAAGATGAAATTATAAATGGAACAAAGTAACATATAAATGGAACAATACAGATAAAGCTAAAACAAACCAAAGTGTGTGTTGGCTGAGAGAGAAGGTCTATTGTGTTCTAAGATGTGGTGTCGTAGCCATCGTGATGTGGATCCCACGTACCCAGCTAGGCAGCAACACAGGTAAATAAGTATATGACGTTAGGACAGATATCAGAGTTACTTCTTAGTGGTTGTTTTAGAAATTTGGCAATATTGTTAGTGTTAGTGAAGACAAAAGTGAATTTAATTTGGGGTAATGGTTTTGCACTAGTACATTTAGTTGTTTCTTAATTTCAAAGCTTAAACTACCCATATATGATAGTTTAACCTACCTATGGCCTTTCTTAACAGTAGAGGCATACTGCTGGTTAGAGAATATTTTGCAAAGTAAAGTTTTAGTAATTTTATCAAAGAAAAAAATAATGGGTACCCATTAGTTGCAACGAATTCTTTAAGAAAAAGGAATATAGCTGAGGAAGTGAAGTCCGAGGCTAGTAAAAGTTGGCTTTCGGTAAATGCTTGTGTGGAAGATGCCGTTGTCACTGGTGACTAGCGTGTCCAAAAACGGCAACGGATTGTTTTCTTGCATCTCACAGGTAAGGTTGATGCTCGCGTGTTTCGAGTTAAGGTATGTTAAAAATAAGACGTGTGATTTGGTGTTTGAAGAGGAGAATATGTCATCGATGTATCGTCGATAATAGACGGGTTTAAAGTCAGACGGACATTGTTCAAGCCAGGTTTGTTCATGATAACAAAGGAATGCATTAGCGTAGGAAAGGTCTAACGGGGATCCCATTGCAAAAAATGTTGAATTTAGGAATTGATGCTCAGAAAAAGTGGATAAGAACAGTTACATCCAATTTCTCAAACTTCTTACAGATGAACAAAAAGATGTACAATCCCTTGGCTTAGACTACTGTATGCCCCGAACTAAAGTCAGCTTCCACATATTTTATTTGTATCACTCGAGCCTATATAGAAACTGGTCAACCTTTCATGACGAAATGTTTTTTCTTAAAGAATTCTTTGTAACTAATGGGTTCCCATTATTTTTTGTTTGATAAAATTACTAAAACTTTCCTTTACAAAATGTTAAGGTATTTTAAGCTTTGAAATCAAGAAATAGCTAAAATCACTATTGCCAAACCACTACCCCCAAATTAAATTCACTTTTGTCTTCACTAACTCTAACAATATTGACAAATTTATAAAACAAACACCGAAATGTACCTCTGGTACGTGTTCTAACGTCGTATACTTATTTACCTGTTCTTGCTGCCTAGCTCGGTACGTGGGATCCACATCACGATGGCTACGACACCGCATTTTAACACACAAAGGCAAATCCGTCAGGACTGGCCTGCCTCTGAACAAACCATCTTTCTCAGCAATACAAAAGAACACTCAACCACACTCACACCCTTTCCGTAGCACAGATTTCAGTATTCTATCCTTACACTCCTCCCGTCTTGACCTCATTATTTCAGAATCCCTGCTTATAGACAAGATGAACCCAGAATTAAACAATTCAACCACCGTAACCACCTTGTTCACCCAATAGACCTTCCCTCTCAACCAACACTTTGGTTCGGTTACCCTTATCTGTATTGTATATGTTATTTTGTCCAATTTATGTTTTTTTTTTTTTTTTTTTTTTTTTTTTTAATTTCTAATTCCATAGTTATTATTATGTGTATTCATTTGCCTTGCATTTACGTATATATTGTTAGTGTTTACCTTTCATATATTTGTGATTTGATTTTAACCCAAAATCTAGAACCTTCGAAACGTCATAAAACATGAAATTCACCACGACTGTGTTAGTCTACCTGTTCATCCTTATATATATATATATATATATATATATATATATATATATATATATATATATATGTACCAGATTGGAAAGTTTGCTGTGTGCGGTGGATTTCGTATCTCAAGCGCGATTCTGGCCGCGACATTTGGACAAATTTTCTCTCAGCCGCGCCATTTAGAAACTGGAGGCTTAAACAAGCAACCGCGAACTGGGAATTCCTTAAATTGAAGCCAATGACTGGCTGATAGTCAAAAACACAAAGAACACATAGTGACATTCAATTTCTGCCATCTGATTGCGTTACCGTTGTTTTTTAACGTTTTGAATAAAAAAGGGAGTGCTGGGAGTGCCAAGTTATTAATTGCGTTGGAGCCAAGAGAGAATCACAATTTAATGACAACTCGTCTGACGATGGTAAGTATTTTCCTATTATTTATTTTGTTAACCCGTCACAGGTTAACAAAATGCGCGGCAGAATCTCAGCTGCGCATTTTTGTATCAATCTGTATGTGTAGTTGTACAGTTTTTGCTTCTAAACAACTCTGCCGCACACTGTGTAAAGTTTCCAATCTGGCATATATATATATATATATATATATATATATATATATATGTATGTATTATATATATGTCATATAAATGTGTATATGCAAATTTTTATTTAATTCTCCAAAATTAACATAAACTAGTAGCGCTGCCACCATCCGTGTTTTGACTAAAAATAGGAGGTATCCAGAAAAAAACCTTCTTTTGAGGTGTTAGTGTGGTATTGGGCTCAGTGGCCTTCTAGGCATGTGGGGTTGCTGGTCATACTCATGGTTATCTAATATTAATTAATATTAATATTAACTATCTAAGGTGGTCTATGGAAAGATCATTTCCCCTTCGTAACATTTATTACACAAGATTTACAACAAAAATAATGAGACTATTTTTGCCTGTAGTCCCTCTTTCCTCAGACATGAGACTTCCTAGATAACATTGTGTTGACCCTTTCCAAAATAAACAACCAACATTCCATCGTTACCCTTATCTTAGGTCTTATTTTACCATGTACACTGTACCCTGTTATTTTGAAAATACTCCCCCTTTACTCTTAAGGAACGACAAGCATTACTAAATTGTCTATTTAGACGTTATCTATAACACTACATTAACAACAAAACAAAATGATGATGGCTGGTCTGGAGAGAGAGAAAAACCTGCAATTTTCATGACACCGATCCCCAAATGTCTAATTTCTCTCAATAATTGGCATGGCCCCACCTTACTTATCATTGTCCTTATCTCTGCATATCTGGATCCATCTTCTCCGACGGGATCCTCACTCTGATGGTTAACCGAGGGGCGGATATTTTACGATGTTATGGTCAGATGGTCTTGTCTCCAACACGGGTGGCCATGAGGTCGCCATGATGCCCGACTACTGAGTCGACTCTCTCCTCTCATCCTGTTCAGAATGGAGCCAGCAAGGAGACTCATTATATAGTACATACTTATCTATGCATCTTTTCCCCTGCTACTGAATGTGTTGCAATTCCCTGTCACCTTCATTTAACTGTGAATACCGCTCTCGACGAGGAGCATCTCTCTCTCTTACCTGTTCAGAATGGAGCCAGCAAGGAGACTGGTCTCCTTGTCCAGCTTTGCCTAGAGGCAGCCCAATGTTGCCAACTTTCCCCTTAGCAACAGGCCCTTCCCTCAAAATACATCCAGTCCAGCACGAACAACAAATGAAACATTTCGCCCGTGATTGGTTTACTATTTACTGGGCACGAAAACTTTTACTATATTCAAAATAGAACATATAAGACGTGGTAATGCATCTCAACCATTTCCTGTTTTTAGCAATCCTCTTAAACGTATTCTAATTTCAATGTCGGAATAATTCTGACATATATATATATATATATATATATATATATATATATTTATTTATATATAATATGCATACACACACATACACTTATATGTATATATATATGTATGCATATATATGTGTATGTGTTTGTGTGTGTAATATTTTGTCTGAAAAAAATGTTGCCAATATGTGATGGGGATTAGAAGGCAACCACTTTCGTTCGACAGGAATTTTAATATTACAAACTTTACTTTTCATTTCGGGTTTAGGGCTTGACGGGAGATCCCCGAGCGAACCCTCCAATTTGATTTACTTAATGAGAATCAACTTTAATTGCTTGGCTTTGTGGTTAATAAAGTCCAAGTGACAGCTTGTTTTTATCTCTCTTGGGTGTAGGTACCAAAGGTACAAAGGTCATAGAAAAATGATTTCCTGCGTTTTTCAAAATCATTCTATTGTATAAAAATAAATAGGTGTTCTTTAGGTAACACCAACTTCACGTGATGCTTCTCGGATTTATTTTTTTTCAGAAAAAAGCGAGAGGGCGAAAAACAAGCAATATGTCTGGGGTGAAGATATAAGGCTTACAGAACATAAAGAATGACAAGATTATTCTAAATTATTCAGCTTTTCATGGCACGCTTTATGTAATGGATCCTATCCTTTGATCTATTACTACAATTCCGAATAAAGAATATTGTTTTTAGCTGAATTTGCGTGCATCGCATTTACTACTATTATTGTAATTTTTGTTTTGGTTGATGTCAATCCAAAGTT
>NC_091571.1:18545418-18547918 GCF_042767895.1 Penaeus vannamei | reverse complement strand
ACGCACACACACAGACACACACACACACACACACACACACACACACACACACACACACACACACACACACACACACATATATATATATATATATATATATATATATATATACAGAGAGAGAGAGAGAGAGAGATAGAAAGGGGGGGGGTAGAGAGAAAGATTAAAAGGGAGAAAGAGAGTGAGAGCGGGAGAGGGTGAGAAGCACCATTTAATCTCTGCATATGTGTTTTTTCTGTTACTTGAAGTATTTGGTTCTTTGCATAGATGTGTCCAGAGATATCCTTTACATATTTATTAACATTGTTTCACAATCTCAGATTCCATGCTTAGTTTTTCACTTCCTTTTCCGGATTGTCATATTGATTTTGCCTGAGGAAAGCACAGACAAGGTGAAGGCGAGACGAGGAGGACGAGGAAATCTCGTTGACAGCCGGAAGCAAGACTAGACTCTTTTTCCCGGAGGAACTCGAGGCGGCCGGAGGTGATCAGGATTCAGACTCTCCGAGGAGGGCTGTGGCCGAAGGGCAGGGCAGCAAGGGAGTCCTCCGACGCCCTTTCGTGGTGCGAGGCAGGCCGCGGCGCCTCTGCGATGGCTAGGAGTTCGTTCCGTAATTTCATCTGTTGTAACTTGTGGCAGCGGCTGCTAAAGGTGAAGTGTCACGTCACAGTGCCACACATGTCTCTGGTAGTAATCCATGTGATAATTTTCTTTATAGCCTTTGTCACAACAGATATCCCTCGCTCTCTAGCGGATTTGTTTGTGCCAATTCGATACAGTGTTCAGGTATAATCCGGATAGGATTATGTAGTGAACAGTAAATATGAAATGATAGTAAAAACATTCAAAGTTCTGGTAATCAGGTGAATAAGAATAAATTAATTAGCAAGCTAAATGAATCATAATTATAAAAGTAACTTAATGATGAAATGCTATTTGCATGTTATGCTCGTTTGCCAACTGTTGCGTTCTGGTGCTCACAAAGTGCATATATAAGTATGAGTGCAGTGAACTGAGAACAAAAACGACCTCATATCACCATCCGGGGCTGACGGGAGATGATTAATCAATCTATGTTTATCTTCAATCAGTTAATGCTCGCGCTCAAATTTGTACTTTAGATTTGATGGGAATTAAAACAGATACATTTTCTAGCCTGATTTCACGGGATATACAATTAGCGAAAAAAGGAAAAAAAAGTACCTCTAGCTACAAATTTTAGGGCAAACTATCACTAGCAATGGAGAGATCGAAAGAAAACAAATGACGTTATAATATTCTTTAATCTTATTCACTGGACATTATAGTTAATACCGGATGCGTCTTGGCATAGAATGCGTCAAATCAAGAAAATATTGCCATTCTAACTGAAATATTTCCCTCATTTTTAGAAGGTTTTCAACTGGGTGTTCACAGCGACGGATAGGGATTTCTCTGGCATAAAACTTTGATAGGCCTGGTAAATGCAAGACTATAATAATTAACTCACACAAATGCGCGTCATATAAATGTACTAGCGCGACCCGTGGGAATTCCACAGAACAAAAAATTATGAGGTACTCCTCTCTCGCAGTCCTACCTTTCACCTCCGTTCTCTTCCTTTCCCTCTCCCACCACCTTTCCCTTACCGCGTCCTCTCACTCCCAAATCTTCCTTCAATTTACCGGCACCACTCACACGTCAGCATGACATTTGACCCTCCTTTTATCTTTAAACTTTATCCTTATATGTATGTATGTGTTTACAAACACACGTATGTACACACACACACACACACACATACACATACACATACACATACACATACACATACACACACACACACACACACACACACACACACACACACATATATATATATAGATAGATAGATAGATAGATAGATATAGATATATATATATCATCATCATCTGGAGCTAACGCCGACGGGGGCGCATAGCCGCTTCCACCTTTTGGGATCCCGTATGACAAGTCGCCAGGCAGGGGCCCAGCCCATCTCGAGCTCTTCCCGACAGGTTTGATCGATCTGCCCAAGCCACGACTTCCTAGGTCGTCCCACAGGCCTCCTCCACCCAGGGTTGTTTCTTACAGAGACAATCTGATAGGCAGGATCAGCCTGTGGAAAGCGCGCCAGGTGGCCATATAGCCTGGGTTGGTGATCCCGGATTGTGCAGGTAACAGGTCCTGTGCCAGTCTCACGGTGCAGCCGTTGGTTAGACACATGGTCCCGCCAACAGTACCCCATGATCTGGCGCAAGGACCTATTACAAAAGGCATCAAGACGAGACTCCAGTGCACTGGATAATGTCGAGGTTTCACTACCATAGAGCAAAACTGTCATTATTAGGGCCCTGAAAACCCATAACTTGGTCCTTCTGCACAGGTACCGGCATCTCCAAATACTCTTGTTGAGAGAGTACATGACCCCTGCTGCCAGGCCAATCTGTCTGCTGACTTCCTGGTCTGACAACCCAGAGTTATGAGCTGCACTACCAAGGTATG
>NC_091571.1:18537962-18544918 GCF_042767895.1 Penaeus vannamei | reverse complement strand
TAAACAACCAACATTCCATCATTACCCTTATCTTAGGTCTTATTTTACCATGTACACCAAAATTCTGTTATTTTGAAAATACTCCCCCTTTACTCTTAAGGAACGACAAGCATTACTAAATTGTCTATTTAGAAGTTATCTATAACACTACATTAACAACAAAACAAAATGATGATGGCTGGTCTGGAGAGAGAGAAAAACCTGCAATTTTCATGACAATTGATCCCCAAACATCTAATTTCTCTCAATAATTGGTATGACCCCACCTTACTTATCATTGTCTTTATCTCTGCATATCTGGATCCATCTTCTCCGACGGGATCCTCACTCCGATGGTCAACCGAGGGGCGGATATTTTACGATGTTGTGGTCAGATGGTCTTGTCTCCAACACGGGCGGCCATGATGCCTGACTGCTGCGTCGACTCTCTCCTCTCATCCTGTTCAGAATGGAGCTGTAAGCGCTTTGCAGAATTTTACGTATATAAGTACATACTTATTCATGCATCTTTTCCCCTGCTACTGTTACAATTTCCCGTCACCTTCATTTAACTCAGAATACCAAGCCTGACGTGAGGCGTGTCTCTCTCTCTTACCTGTTTGGAATGGAGCCAGCAAGGACACCTGATCTCCTTGTCCAGCTCTGCCTCGAGGCGGCCCGATGTTGCCAAATTTCCCCCTAGCAACAGGCCCTTCCCTCAAAGAGAGACATTAGATCCAGTCCAGCACCAACAATTAAAGAAACATTTTGGCCTGTGATTGTTTAATTATTTACTGGGCAATGAAAACTTTTACTATATTCCACAAATAGAACATATAAGACGTGCATAATGGTCTCAACCATTTCCTGCTTTTGTAGCAACTTTCCTTAAACGTATCTCTAATTTCAATGTCGGAATACTCCTGACATATATATATATATATATATATATATATATATATGTAGTATATATATATTTATATATAGAGAATATGCATAATAATACACAGCAGGCATTTTATATGTGTATATATATGTATGCATATATATGTGTATGTGTTTGTATGTGTAATATTTTTTGTCTGAAAAAAATGTTACCAGTATGTGATGGGGATTAGAAGGCAACCACTCTCGTTCGATATAATTTTAATATTACAAACCACTTTTCTACTTTGGGTTTAGGGCCTGGATTTCTTGAGATCCTGGATATTTTAACCCTCCAATTCTGATTTACTTAATGAGAATCAACTTAACTTGCTTTGGCTTTGTGGCTGGATTAAAGTCCAAGTGATAGCCATATCTCTCCTGGGTGTAGGTACCAATTGGTATGAAGGCCATAGAAAAATGATTTATGCGTTTTTCAAAATCATTTTATTGTATAAAAATAAATAGTTTAGTGTTCTTTAGGTAACGAATTTCACGTGATGCTTCTCGGATTTATTTTTTTTTTCAGAAAAAAGCGAGAGGGTGAAAATACAAGCAATGAAGTCAAAAGATATAAGGCTTGAGAACATAAAGGAATGACAAGATTGATTTCTAAATTATTCAGCTACATGTGTACGCTTTATGTAATGGATCCCATCCTTTGATTCATATTACTACAATTCTGAATAGAAGAATATTGTTTTTAGCTGAATTTGCGTGTAATTTGCATTTATTTACTTATTATTGTAATTTTATTTTATTGATGCTTAATCTAAAGTTTAATGTGCTTATTAACATTTTTCGTTAAGCACCCCGTACCAAAAACCAAAATCCTGTACAATGGAAAACTATTATATCGGGTCCTTTTTCACTTTGATCTCTTCTATGGCGTGCAAATCTTTCTTTCTTTACTAAGAAAACATCGATATAATAATTACTTCTACAACTTAACTCGGAACCTAGGATAATCTTATAGCTTAGTAAACCAAGTTTAGTTTGAATTTTATATACATCGTCAACAGTAGTAAAGTAGCATATTGCTTCCCGTTTCAGTTGCCTTTTAGCATAGTGACTACAAAGAAGTTCTCTTGGATTATTTCTGGGCAGCATGTGCCCTGGATAGAGGTGGACTGCCAAGCTGGCGAGAACAAACTTGCAGCTGTTGCTGGTACAGCATTTATTTAATTGTTTATCTTTTATAAAAAAAAAAAAAAAAAAAAAAAAAATGAAGTTACGAATCTGATAAATAAATAATTAAAATTATGGTAGTCTAATACTAATATACTTATAAACCTATAGCTGACTTTATTACACTTTCTTTTACCTAGAATCTTAGGATACTGATAATCACAAAAATGGTTACGATTCAGAAAAATTTGTTTCCCCCCCTTTTTTATATTATTAACATGATTGTTGTTGATTTCGGAATATTTCAGGTTAACTTAACCAGTCACTATGCCGTATAATACTAAAGACATTAATTTTACTTATAATGGACATGCAAATCCTTGCCCTCGATAAAACCATTAATCCTGGCTTTATTATTTCATTGCATTTTTCTGTACATATGGTATTAATCTTGTTATATTATATCAACTGAACGTCCAAGGGATTTAATTGGAAATGTTAAACACGATCTCGGAAAAAAGCCAAATCATCACAAAGAGGGAAAAGACATTTATTTCATCATGGTGTTTGGGGTTCACTGAACTTTCCTACCAACTGTGTGTGGAATCCTGCATTACTCAATGTTATAACATATTACAACCTTAGTGGTTTGACCTTGAATTTGAATTGACTCATTCATCTTCATTAACTTTCAAAAAAGATGATGCTCAGCATTGAGTTACTGACCTGCTATGGCGAAGAGCCGGTATATTTTCCTAGATTATATCTCCGTCTAGAATATACTCAGGTTTTATACCTGGGGCATAAATTACAATTGTCTCCTTTTGCATGTAACTGAGATTATTGCCAGTTTTCAATGGTTTGTGTTATGCTCGGGCTTGCTGCAGAAATCTCATTACTGTAAGATATTCCTCTGTGCACTGAACGCTACAGGCCGGAATGATAAACTCGTAAGCAGAGTAGACATCATGATTATAATAATTATTACTAATTTGAGTAACTGATTTCTTTGATTGATAAAAGCTCTTATCCTGCTTGTAATAGGTGAACATCGAAACAACTATTAAAGGCACGATGAGATGTTCAGAAGTGCAAAGCAGGTACAAGGCTTGCTTTTATAGGGTCTTTCATTAGAGCATATTGTCTTCTTTCTGTCCTGTTGCCTGTCTTTGCTAATATTATTTTTTGGACGAAGGCAGAAAGACATCAACACATGGGTCTTGGCCTCCTTAGATGACAAAAAAAAAAAAAAGGAAAAAGAAAAAAAAAAAAAATCATACGGCCAAAGAATAGCAGCAGAAAAGTATAATTGAGCAACGCGATACTTTTAGGAAACTCCACAAATATAGTACATACGTATTTTGAAAACATCTCTGAACACTTCATTGTGGTTTTGGATGGTTTCTCAAATGTTCACCTATTATTGACCAGAATAAAATTTATTTGTTTACAGCAATGCTGTTAATCATAGTAGCAAGGATGCTTTTATTTTGAAGCGAATATACAGTGAAAATATATTGATAATTGTCATAGTTATACTATTAATGATGATAATCATAACACCATTATGATAATGATATTGCAATAGCTAATAATGATAATGATAATAATAATAATAATGATAGCAATGATAACAATAATAATAATGTAGATAACGTTAATCATTCTAATTATCATTATAATCATAATGATTATCATTATAGTGATGATAATGGCGATAATGTAATAATGATGATAAGCATGATGATAAGGTTGGTGATGCTAATAAAAACGGACATCTCTAATATAATAGTAATAATAATAAAATAATAATAATAATAATAATAAATATCTGCAATTGCAGGATCACTGCAATAATCGGCATTAACACTAGGGCCAACGCCTTAAGTAATAAAGCGTAATATACACTGTTACATGCTAAAGTAAGGTATATAGATTTAGAATTAGGGAATATATTTCCCAACCTATCCCATTTTATACCTAGGGGTAGCAACTACCTTACCTAACATGTAAATTTCGGGTTAATAGAGTCTAGCCTAAAATAACCTATATACATATATCGCCTTGGGCAGGAGAGTATGGTCATGCATGTATAACAGTGGATCCCAATTTCTGAGAAGAAACTTTGCTCCTTCCCATGACTTCTGAGGATGAGACTCATTATGTAGGCTCGTTTTTCATAGTGAAGATTCCGGTTTATTCTCTGTGTTATCATACTATTTTTGTTCTATTTATATGACAAAAGAAAACTAGATAGGTATTTTAATCGGCTCGTCAATTCTACCTTCCTCCTCAGCCAAATGTCGAATCTACATCGATCTCGGACTACGCATGTGTGTGTGTGTGTGTGCGTGTGTGTGTGTGTGCATGTGTGTGTGTGTGTGTGTGTGTGTGTGTGTGTGTGTGTGTGTGTGTGTGTGTGTGTACATATATATATATATATATATATATATATATATATATATATATATATATGTATGTATATATATATGTATATATATATATATATATATATATATATATATATATATATGTATGTATGTATATATATATGTATATGATTTATATATATATATGTATATTAAATATATATATATATATATATATATATATATAGGCATATATATATATATATAATATATATATATATATATATATATATATATATATATATTTATATATATATATATATGCATATATATATATATATATATATATATATATATATATATATATATATATATATATATATATAGATATATGTAATGTATGTATATATATATATGTATGTATATATTTATTTATATATATATATATATATATATATATATATATATATATATATATATATATGTTTGTATACTATATATATGCATATATATATATATATATATATATATATATATATATATATATATATATATATATATATATATATATATATATATATATATACATATATATGTGGAGAGTATATATATATATATGTATGTATATATACATATATATATCATCATCATCATGGGGGCTGACGCCATTTGGAAGGCATGAATGGCATCCACCCTTCGCTTCCACCTACGAAAGATCCCTCATGGCTAGGCGCCAGGCAGGGACTCTGGCCCATCTCTAGTTCTTCTTCACGGCAGGTTTGGTCGATTCAGCCCAAGCCATGACTTCCTCGGTCGACCCAAAAGGCCTCCTCCACCCAGGGTTGTCTCGGAACAGAGGTTTTAATTCCATTTGCAAGTGAAGGATCATCCTGATATGCTTGAGACAGGTGGCCACATAGCAATGAGCTGGGTGATCATCGATTGTGCAGATAATAGGGAGCGCAGCTGGTCTCATATGCAACCGTTGGTTGGACACATGGTCCCAGCTAACAGTACCCCATGATTCATGCAAGGACCTAGCTGTGCAAAAGGCTTCAAGACGAGCCTCTGGGAAGGCAGACAGGACAATGTCCGGTGTGTTTCTGCCACTGTATAGGCAAACCTGGCATTATCAGGTAATTTGAAAACCACAGCTTGGTCCTTCTGCACAGGAAATTTGACATCTCCTAAAATACTCTTGCTGAGAGAGTTCATGACCCCTGCTGCCAGCCAACCACCTGTTGACTCATGTCTGAGACGAGCCCAGAGTTATGAGCTGTACTTCACCAGGGCATGTAAAGCTCAGATCACCTCAATGTCCTTTGCCGCAAGCACGTACCGACTGAACAGGTCTTCCTATCAAGTCCCCAAATTCCCTGGACCTTGGTCTTGGTCCAGGACACCTTCTTAGACCCAGGGGCTTCGCTTCATTGTTAAATGCACTGAGAGCTACAACTAGGGTTTCCAAAGACTCAGATAGAATGGCAAATGTCACCAGCAAAGTCAAGGTCTGTAATCTTGGATATTGCTCCAGTTGCTGCCTCACAATGACTTCTTTGAACAGCAGCTCTTGCCCAGTATCCAGTTCATGCAAGTGTTGGTGAAAGAGTTGGTGCAAGGACACAGCCTTGTCTCACTCCTGAACCACGAGGAAAGAAGCTCGACAGGGGGCCTTCACCACACTTTACAGCACTTTCAGTACGAGCAGAAGCACAGGCTTGCTATTAGTCCAATAATCCTTGTTGGTATTCCTCTCAGCCTCTTGTGGATCTCCTAAAGTAATTCTGATGCACTGTATCGAACGCCTTCTTTGGAGGTTTAGTGAAGGCTGCGAGCAGCTCCACGCCCGAACTCACGACGGAGCCTGTACCAATGACTTGAAGCGCGAGGATACTGGTCTATTGTGGACTTACTAGAGGTTAATCCTGGATTGCTCCAGTCTCAGCTGCCTCGGGTAGACAGGTCTCTGACACGTCTCAGAAGAATGTGGGCGAGAACTCCTCGTGGCTTTGACAGCCATCGAGCAGTGTGATGTCTCAGTGATTGTTATATGTTCCTCGAATGGTCCCCCTTCCCCTTCCAGAGAGGGACAATTTGACCACTTCAACAGGTCAGGAGCGAACGGAACCGGACTGCTAGATGGCAGCCAGGACAAAGCATGTAACTCTTTGGAAAGCGTGCCATAGGTTCGTACCAATTGCGCCTTACAAGTTCAGCTGGTATGCCACAGATACCAGCTGCTTTACCACTCTTCAGCTTGGAAATCGCCCCCCAAGACCCCAGCTAGGGAGGGAGGGTCCTCACTGATAGGTGGATCCGGCAAGGCGGGATCTCGACACTACCCGCATCCAAGTTAACTCTGCTGGTGGGTCCACCTGGTACAGCTTGCTCAAAATACTCAGCCCAACGTCCCCCATGGCACCGCAACAGGATCCGCAACGATCTGACCACTTACCGAAGCGAACTGCCGTCACCCGTGAAGAGGGCTTGGAGTTCGGCTTTCTCAGGGCTTGAGGTGCAGTGACTGAAGGTCATTTACTAAGAAATGGCCTTCTA
>NC_091571.1:18520462-18530462 GCF_042767895.1 Penaeus vannamei | reverse complement strand
ATATATATATATACATGCATATATATATGATTCATGTGTGTGTGTGTGTGTGTACGAGTATACATATATATGTATAAATATATATGTATATATATACATATATACATATATTACATACATATATATGTATATATATATATATATATATATATATATATATATATATATATATATATATATGTATGTATGTATGTGAATATATATATATATATATATATATATATATATATATATATATAAATATATATATATACATATATATATATATATATATATATACATATATATATGTATATGTATATGTGTATCAGTGTGTGTAGGCACGCGCACACACACGCACACGTATGCACGCGCACACACACACACACACACGCACACGCACACGCACACGCGCACGCACACACACAGACACACACACACACACACACACACACACACACACACACACATATATATATATATATATATATATATATATATATATAAATATATATATATGCATATATATATATATATCCATATGTATATGTAAATGTATATATGTTTAAGTGTATGTAGGCACGCGCACATCATTACACGCACACTGTACGCACGCGCACACACTTGCACATCGTATTTGCACGCGCACACACACACACACACGACACACACGCACACGCGCACGCACACGCGCACGCATTTCTACACACACAGACACACACACACACACACACACACACACACACACACACACACACAGACACACACACACACAAAAATATATATACACACACATATACATATATATATACAGAGAGAGAGAGAGAGAGAGATAGAAAGGGGGGGGGGTAGAGAGAAAGATTAAAAGGGCTTAGAAAGAGAGTGTGTTTATGCCATAGAGGGTGAGAAGCACCATTTAATCTCTGCATATGTGTTTTTTCTGTTACTTGAAGTATTTGGTTCTTTACATAGATGTGTCCAGAGATATCCTTTACATATTTATTAAGCCATTGTTTCACAATCTCAGATTCCATGCTTAGTTTTTCACTCCCTTTTCCGGATTGTCATATTGATTTTGCCTGAGGAAAGCACAGACAAGGTGAAGGGCGAGACGAGGAGGGACGAGGAAATCTCGTTGACAGCCGGAAGCAAGACTATGACTCTTTTTCCCTGGAGGAACTTCGAGGCGGCCGGAGGTGATCAGGATTCAGACTCTCCGAGGAGGGCTGTGGCCGAAGGGCAGGGCAGCAAGGGAGTCCCTCCGACGCCCTTTCGTGGTGCGGAGGCAGGCCGCTAAGCGCCTCTGCGATGGCTAGGAGTTCGTTCCGTAATTTACCCATCTGTTGTAACTTGTGGCAGCGGCTGCGCGCAATAAGGGTGAAGTGCGTCCACGTCACAGTGCCACACATGTCTCTGGTAGTAATCCATGTGATAATTTTTTATAGCCTTTGTCACAACAGATATCCCTCGCTCTCTAGCGCGGATTTGTTTGTGCCAATTCGATACAGTGTTCAGGTATAATCCGGATAGGATTAGTGGTAGTGAACAGGTAAATATGAAATGATAAGGGTGTAAAAAACATTCAAAGTTCTGGTAATCAGGTAGAATAAGAATAAATTAATTAGCAAAGCTAAATGAATCATAATCATAAAAGTAATCAATGATGAAATGCTATTTGCATGTTATGCCTTCGTTTGCCAACTGTTGCGTTCTGGTGCTCACAAAGTGCATATATAAGTATGAGAGTGCAGTGAACTGAGAACAAAAACGCACCTCATATCACCATCCGGGGCTGACGGGAGATGATTAATCAATCTTATGTTTATCTTCAATCAGTTAATGCTTCGCGCTCAAATTTGTACTTTAGATTTGATGGGAATTAAAACAGATACATTTTTCTAGCCTGATTTCACGGGATATACAATCATTAGCGAAAAAAGGAAAAAAAAGTACCTCTAGCTACAAATTTTAGGGCAAATCTATCACTAGCAATGGAGAGATCGAAAGAAAACAAATGACGTTATAAATATCTCTTCCTTTTAATCTTTATTCACTTTGACATTAAGTAGTTAATAATGTAGATGCGTTCTCTTGGCATAGAATGTGTTTCAAATCAAGAAAATATTGCCATTCTAACCTGAAATATTTCCCTCATTTTTAGAAGGTTTCAATCAACTCTGGGTGTTCAAGAAGCACGGATAGGGATTTCTCTTGGCATAAAACTTTGATAGGCCTGGTAAATGCAAGACTATAATAATTAATCTCACACAAGTAAACAGCGTCATATAAATGTACTAGCGCGACCCGTGGGAATTCCACAGAACAAAAAATTATGAGGTACTCCTCTCTCGCAGTCCTACCTTTCACCTCCTGTTCTCTTCCTTTCCCTCTCCCACCACCTTTCCCTTCAACCGCGTCCTCTCACTCCCAAATCTTCCTTCAATTTACCGGCACCACTCACACGTCAGCATGACATTTGACCCTCCTTTTATCTTTAAACTTTATCCTTATATGTATGTATGTGTTTACAAACACACGTATGTACACACACACACACACACACATACACATACACATACACATACACATACACATACACACACACACACACACACACACACACACACACACACACACACATACACATACACACATACACATACACATACACATACACATACACATACACACACACACACACACACACACACACACACACACACACACACACACATATATATATATAGATAGATAGATAGATAGATAGATATAGATATATATATATCATCATCATCTGGAGCTAACGCCGACGGGGGCGCATAGCCGCTTCCACCTTTTGGGATCCCGTATGACAAGTCGCCAGGGCAGGGGCCCAGCCCATCTCGAGCTCTTCCCGACAGGGTTCTGATCGATCTGCCCAAGCCACGACTTCCCAGGTGTCGTCCCCGGCCAGGCCTCCTCCACCCAGGGTTGTTTCTTACAGAGACAATCTGGATAGGCAGGATCAGCCTTGTGTGAAAGCGCGCCAGGTGGCCATATAGCTCTGGGTTGGGTGATCCTGGATTGTGCAGGTAACAGGTCCTGTGCCAGTCTCACGGTGCAGCCGTTGGTTAGACACAATACAGTCCACAGCCAACAATAGTACCCCATGATCTGGCGCAAGGACCTATGTACAAAAGGCATCAAGACGAGACTCCAGTGCACTGGATAATGTCAGAGGTTTCACTACCATAGAGCAAAAACTGTCATTATTAGGGCCCTGAAAACCCATAACTTGGTCCTTCTGCACAGGTACCGGCACCTCCAAAATACTCTTGTTGAGGAGAGTACATGACCCCTGCTGCCAGGCCAATCTGTCTGCTGACTTCCTGGTCTGACAACCCAGAAAGTTATGAGCTGCACTACCAAGGTATGTAAAGCTCTCTGTGACTTTGATGTCCTCGTCGCACAGCACGTACCGACTGAACAGGTTCTCCTAGCAAGTCCCCAAAGTCCTGGATCTTGGTCTTGGTCCAGGAGACCTCTAGGACCCAAGGGCTTCTGCTTCATTACTAAATGCATCGAGGGCTCACCCTCTACTAAGGTTTCCAAAGACTCCTAGATAGAATATGCAACATCATCGGCAAAATCAAGGTCTGTAACCTTAATATTACAATCTAGTCTGCCTCCACAATGACTTTGAACAGTAGCTCTGCCAAGTATCCAGTCCATGCAGCAAGTTGTTGAAAAGGGTTGCGTGCAAGGACACAGCCTTGCCTTCACTCCTGAACTGGACAGGAAAAAGAAGCCTCGACAGGCCCCCACCACACTTTACAGCACTTTCAGTGCCAGTATATAGATTTGCTATTAGTTCAATAATCCTTGTTGGAATTCCTCTCAGTCTCAGGATCTCCTAAAGTGATTCCTGATGCACTGTATCGAACGCCTTCTTGAGGTCGATGTACGCTGCAAGCAACTCACATCCGAACTCACGACGGTGCTCTACAATGACTCGAAGCGCAAGGATACGGTCTATTGTTGACTTACCAGGAGTGAATCCGGATTGCTTCGGCCTCTGATGCCTCTGTAGATGGTCTCTGAAGATATGCCTCGTAGAAGGATGCGTGGCTAGAACCTTTCCTGGTACACTGAGCAGTGGATGCCACGGTGATTGCTGCAATCCCATCGGTCCCCCTTCCCCCTTCCAGAGAGAAAGGGATGACCACACCCTCAACAGGTCAGAGGGAACGGTACCGGACTGCCAGATGGCAGCCAGGACGCCAGCATGCATCCTGCACCATAGGTCACCACCACCAGCCTTTAACAGTTCAGCTGAGATGCCGCCGTAAATAACCGCTGCTTTACCACTCTTCTGAAGCTTGGAGATCGCCTCCTTAACCCCTCTAGCTAGGGAGGGAGGGTCCTTGCTAATGGGTGGGCAGCGGAATCACGGCACTACCCACATCCAAGTTAACTGTTGGAGGGTCAACCTAATACAACTGCTCAAAGTACTCAGCCCAACGCTCCCTCACCACGTGAAGGTCAGGATCTAAGACGATCTGGCCACCCACTAAGCGAACTGCATTCACCTGTGAAGAGTGGCTTGGAGTTCAGCTTTCTCAGGGCTTGGTATGCAGGACTGAAGGTCATTTACTAAGAAATGGCCTTCCGACCCTCCCTTTTTCAGCAAGATTCCTAATAAACTGTTCCTTGTTCCTTCTTAACAGAGACCGAGTTCTGCACACCTGAGAACGGTAGCAAATCCCAATCCCCTGCCAGACGAGCTGCACGGCAAGCATCAGTGGCTCCCAGTGTCTCCTGAGAGATTGAATTCTGTCTTGCTCTCGGGCAATCGATTCTTGGGCTGCATCAAGCATTCCACGCTTGGAAGGTGTCCCCAGCCAGAAGTACAGGGTCCGCTCAGATTGTCAAGTGCTGTGAACCGATCAAAGATTGTCTCAACAACCTCCGAGCGCACTCCTCTCCTTCAGCCTGTCCAGATGAAACACCCTAGGGTGGTCATTGGGCCGCTGGGGAGTTCTGAAGTGTACCAGGAGGGTAGCCACAACCACTCTATGGGCAGTACCACAGAACTCAGCACTCCTATACACCCTGCAGTTCTGGAGGATCCTCCAACTAGTGCTAACGAAAATGTGGTCGATCTCCTTGGCTGCATTACCCGCATCGCTGTATCATGTCCAATGATGTGGGTCTGGGCGCTAGTACCAGGAGCCAGAAATCCTCAATTTCTGGGATCTAGCAAAATCCCGGAAAAGGAGGGAATTCTCGCTGCCGGTATCAACTCCCGAACCATGAGGACTGACTTACATCTCATAGCCAGCTCGATCGCAGCCAGATACCGCATTGAAGTCACCCAGAACAATACGAATATATCGCCGAGGACAACTGTCTGCCACGGATGCAAATTTAGCATAGAACATTTCTTTCACGTCAAGTTTACCAACATCAGTAGGAGCGTACACAGCAATAAGAGACATGAAGCCCAAAGACAGCTTCAGTCTCATTACCATTATAAGCTCATCGACTGGAGTGACCTCTATCACCGAGGGCTGGAGCCTACCAGAGACAGCTATGGCTACTCCCTGGAGATGGTGACCATCGCTGCGGCCTGGACCAGTATTGTAGGTGTAGCCACCTACACTGGTCATGCCGCTGCCAGGTTTCTGACCTCTGAGAGAGCAGCCACCCCTACTCTCAGCCTCCCCAGGTTCCCTCAATAGCAGGGGCAACCCGATCATCCTGACACAAAGAGTGGATGTTCCAAGCCTCCAACTTGACTTCCCGCCTGAGGTTAACCCTCGGGTAGTCGCTCCAGGTGGACGCCACCTCTGCCACCCCCTCTGCCGACGCTGCCCCCACATAAAAGGCGGCAGGCTGCGGGGACCCTTCATCCAGCCTGTGGGGTCCCCTCGGGCTTTGCCCCACAAGCTTCAGAGAGTTGGGCTGGCGGCTGCCAGACGCAGGGCAGGATGAGGAGCTCCAGTTCCTATTCCGCTCCCTCAGCAGCCACCCTCCCAACTGCGGGGTCCTGCAGCCCGCCCCTGCCGCTGGGTAGGAGGGACATTACCCCTCCCAGTGCATTTCCACCAAGGGCGTCGCTGCCAGTGGGTTATTTTCTGGGGGAGGAGGACTGGCAAGGCCCACCTCCCCCGAGCCTCCCATTGACCCCAGGGGGCTTTGGGGCAGGGACTTAGTACAGGGCCAGGGCGTGTCCACATGCTGGTGGGCCATGACCCTATAGCACTTGGGGCCTCCCTGCTGCTCCGAAATCCCCTACAGTTCAGCCTGGACCGCAAGGCTGCCAGTTTTCATAGGTGGCAGCCACACGAGGAGGCACTGCAGGAAGTCTCGATTACGATGGAGAGGCTATGAACTGGCAGGGGAGACTTATGCAGCGCTGCTCTCTTTTTCGCACAAGGCTAGCTAGCGGTGGCAGCTGCAAGCGAGAAGGCATGCAAGCACTCATCTAGGCTACCACACCATCGCTTCACACCACCCTGTGCATGAAGCACTCCACCCATATATATATATATATATATATATATATATATATATATATATATATTATATATATATTATATATATATATGTGTGTGTGTGTGTGTGTGTGTGTGTGTCTATATATATATATATATATATATATATATATATATATATATATATATATATATATATATATATATGTATGTATGTATATATGTATGCATATGAATGGAAAAGCACACTACAATGATACAATGGTAGAAAACCCTACAATACGCAAACTAGATTTACAGAAAAAATGAGACAACAGTTTCAAAATCCTCTTGGGCCAGGATTCACTAACGCACTTATTGATGGTGGAGTCACTAGTAACTATAGTTACCATGGTAACCAGACAGCGGTGGTATTCACGAACAACTTGCCATCGGAGTTACCATGGTAAATTTTACAAGTGGTCAGAACACTGGTAACCTGGGAAGACGATGTCATCACTTGTTATCTCGTCAAAAAATGAATATCTAAGCAAAGATTTAGGTTTATTTTTTACACCTGATGTAACTAATATTAAGGCAAACAGATATCCCAACACGGACATAATGAAGAAATACGAATTTCACAAGAAACTAGCAAGAATAAAATCCACACAAATGCTCGTAAATTTATAGGCTTATATTAAACTAGAATGCATGGAACCGATAAATAAATGAACTCTTAAATAAATTTTCAGACATAATTATTACAAATGCTAAAAAAATACCTTGCCGATATATAAACTGGCAATGATCAACGCTAAACGAGTATAGCAATTTCTGTGTCTGTCGGTATTTTGAGAATAACCTCCAAAGTTCTCAGGCAAGAATAAGTTTGAAATATTTCCTTTGACGACAAATGGTGATGAATAAAAAAGATTGTTTGGTCCGTTCTTTGTTTAACAATGATGAAAAATAAATAAATAAATAACTGTTCAGACTGTCTCTTTCGTCTGAAGTAAACAATAAATTAACATAATTGTTTGTATTAGTTCCTATCTATACAGTAAATATATAAAATATATAATCAAATAAATATAGTCATTTTTTGATACATGTGCTTTAATAATGTTTTAGCTGTGGCGATTATTTTAAAAATCTCACTGCATCTAGTTCTGTTTACATGTTACATTAGTGGCCGAAGGAACCTAAAAGATTATATATAGCGCTTGCTGACTGGGGCAATTAAGCTTTACTAGGAAGCCCTCTGTTACTCCTACTAGAATGAGTCGATTTCCGATTGTAACTCAGTTGATCCAAATTACCATTTCTTCATGAATCACGCTTTGCCATCACTGGTAAACGCAATGGTAAATGACTGCTGCCTTACGATCGTATGTTAGTGAATCCGGCCCCTGGATTTCATCTTCAGGTTCGAGGGGAAAGGGAAGAGGGGGGAAGATGAGATGACTGGTTCCATTTTTGAGATATCAGACACCTGTAGGCATTAGAGAGTAAGTTTTGTCAAGCACATAAGGGAATAGGAAGTGCAGAATCCATGTAAGCATGTGACAAGCTATATCTTGTCCCTGTTGCCCGTGGCAACCAATGAAACAAGATGGCCGGCAACGGGATCAGGAGTGAAAAGTATACACTGGATAACCAGAACATTATTGAAGCTACATTTATGGTGACCCTAACCGATCCAGATCTACATGAAATATAGTCTCCTAGAGGAAAAAAATGTATCAGTGGGCCCAGAGAGAAGGCCTAAGGCAATCTCATATCTGCATGACTTCAAGGTTGATGCTTCCAATCTTTTTCCGTGTTAATCATATCAGCTATGCCAGATTTGGTATAATCTGCCTCAGCGAGAAGACAAGCTCCCAAACCCAGTGAAGTCAGAGTTTGAAAGAGGCAATTTTGTTGTGAAGAGATCAGATCAGAAGTTTCAGCCAGGTAGATCCAGGTCAGAGTCAGGAATGGCTGAATGACTTTTTGCAAGAAAGGCGATACAAGCAATCGACAACACAGAGACGACGTCAGCCTTAAGGAGTTGGGCTGTCTCTTTCAATTTGAGATCTCCTTCGTGAGACAAAGCTGGTCTTTGGGATGGGGCGAGAGATGATGCATTCACTCATACGAAAGCAATCCGGCTGAAAGTTGATCTGAAGGATGAAGACAATCTAAACACATTCCAATCCTTCAAGAAAGTTTTCAGCAGATGCTACAAAGCGTATTGTTGCAAAAAACACCGAAGATGACTTGCTTATGGTTTCCAGTGTCAGAAAGGACATGATCAATTGATGCAGTTTCTAGGATAAAGGCTTTTTGCTGGCACCAAAGAACAAGCCTTCGACGTTTTCTTCTTTCTACGAAGTGGATCAGAAGCAGTCCATGACGAGTATCAAGAAAATAATCTGAGCACACACGCCTTGCCCTCAGAGTCAGCAGGCTTCTGACATTGGTGGATAAGGAACACTTATTGTGGGCAGCAAGGGGCATGTCAAACTGAGCTGCCACAGACTGAATTGGGATTGAGTTGCATTGATACTCCAGATTTGGGCTGGATTCACTCGCACTGACATCGTTTTCGACAGATACAATGCGATCAATCCATCAAGAGTGCCCCAAAAGAAGAAACGAATTAAAAAGGCAGTGCTTGTGAGAAGAAGAAGAAAAAAAATAGGACAGAGGGCCCCTCGCTCTTAGAAAACGGGCAACTTCCCACTCCTTTTGCAACAAATCTAAATTTGTCAGGACTCATCCAAGCAGTTGGTTTTAAGGGCACCAGCAAACAAAACTATTGTTATCACTGGAAAAATTAGTGACGCAGAACTGGTGGCCCTCCACCCCTGATGTCAACATTCATGAACTGGAGGAGTGTCATGAGGAAGCTGACACTCATATAATACCAAACAGCATCAGGAGCCAAGCATTTTGTATTGTAGTTGCTGCTCGTGACAATTATGTGCTGGTGCTCCTGTTGGCTCATTTTGCAAAAATGCATGTTCAAGAAAAGGGAAGAAAACTGGCACCTCCAAAAAAACATATCTCCATCCCACTCCCACTCTGGCAGCTCAGTTTGACAATCACATCCTCAGTAGCTTTCCAGCCTTTAACTTATTGACAGGTTCTGACACTACTTCCTTCTTGGCTGGTCACACTAAGAAGCTCGCTGTCAAGCACCTTTAAGGAACATCAAACATCTTCTTAACTCACCTGAAGGCAGAAAAGTAGATCAGACCTATGCTGGTGTAGAATCGTTCATTTGTAAAGGTCACAAAAGTTCACACGTGTCTCTGTGGACAGTGCCAGATCAACCCCTTTCCACAGCAGCTCACCTGTTGAAGACCCTACCCCCAACTCACGATAGTCTGCTGTGTCAAGCGTGCACACTACCAAGCATCACTATAGCAACAGGCTGACAGAATCGCATCCTAAACTGCCCCCACTGGAGATTATAGGATGGAGAATGCAAGTTGCTCTGGTTCCTATTTTGACTTCTCTGCACCCAGCACAAAGTCCCAGCTCTAAAACCAATCACATGTAATTGTACAAAACAGTGC
>NC_091571.1:18505847-18519962 GCF_042767895.1 Penaeus vannamei | reverse complement strand
CTCTCTCCCTCTCTCTCTCTCTCTCTCTCTCTCTCTCCCGTTCCTCCTCCCCCTCCCTCACCCTTGCTCACCTCAAGTCCCCGCGTTCTGGACAATTCTTCCCGGCCCCGGACAGCCAGAGGCGGGTGAACTGTAGCGGCCCGGTAGTTGGGGGCCCAGGGCGGGGGAGGGCGGAGAGGGGGAGAGGAGGAGAGGAGGAAGGAAGATAAATGAAGTGGGGAGGAGAGGTGGGAGGAGGGGAGGAGGAAAGGGGATGAGAGAAGGGATTAGAAGGAAGAAGGAGAAGGTGGAGGAGCTGAAGATAAGGGAAAGGCATGGTAGAGGGGGAGGTTTGGGGGGGCGTAACACCTGCCCTACGTCACCTGTGACACAGTCATCACGCACGTGACTGATGGCATGGCAGGTTCTTTGTGAGGTCGCCTGTGCTTGTGCATTCTGGTGAGTGCGCATGCGCTGGTCTGTCTGCCTGTGTCGGTCGCTCTGTCTCTCTTTCTTTTTTCTCTTTCCCCCTTTTTTTATCCTATACTCTTTTTTCCTCTCGTTCTCCTTCTTTTCAGTTTTTCTCTTTTCTCCTTCTCTTTCACTTTCTCTCTATTCTCTTTCCCCTTCCCTTTCTCTCTCTTCTCTCTCTCTCTCTCTCTCTCTCTCTCTCTCTTTCTCTCTCTCTCTCTCTCTCTCTCTCTCTCTCTCTCTCTCTCTCTCTCTCTCTCTCTCTCTCTCTCTCTCTCTCCTTCTCTCTCTCTCCTTCTCTCTCTCTCCTTCCCTCCCTTCCTCTCCTCTCCTCCCTTTCCCTTCCTCATCCTCCCCTTATCCCTCCTCTTTTGTTTCTCTCTTTTTATCTCCTCCCTGTTTCTTCTCCTTCCTTTTTCTCTCTTCTCCCTCTTAATCCAATCTTCATCTTTATATACTACCTTTGTCCGTCATGTTCGAGTGCGTTCAAGCGTGCGTGCGTGCGTGTGTGCGTGCGTGCGTGCGGGCGTGGACCCTCTTGATAGGAAATAAAAGAGGCGGAGCGGAAGGCGCAAAGACGCAGAACGAAGAGAGAAGAAATGAAGAGGAAAGAAAGGAAGTGGGAGGAGGAGGAGAAAGGGAACTATGAGAGGAAAAAAAGGAAAAATGGGATGAGAAGAAGGGGGAAGAGAAAGAATTTGAGACGAGGATGAGGAAGGAGGAAGAAAAAAAGAAGAGGAAGAAGGTGGGAGGGAAAAGTAAGAGAAAGAGGAAGAGAACAACAAAAAACAACACGAAGGAAAAGGGGAAAAAAGATGATGATTTTCTAGACAAATGAAAAATAAAAATAAAAATAAAAAAGAAGGGAAGAGATGGAGGGGAAGAAGTAGAAGTAGAAGATGAAAAGGAAGAAGAACAACAACTACAACAACAACAAGGAAAAGGGGAAAGAAGAAGAAGAAGAAGATTTTCTAGAGCATCATGCAAAAAGCAATATCGTGGTCGAGGTCAAATCAATAGTGAAAGAGGGAGAGGAGAAGGAGGAAGAGAGGAAGGGGAGGAGGGGAGGGGGAGAGGGGGAGAGGGGGGAGGGGGGAAAAGGAAAAGAGGGGGAGGGGGAGGGAGGAGGGAAAGGAGAAGGGAGAGGGAAAAGAAATCGGAGAGAGAGAGAGAGATGATAATAAAAGAAATAGTAAAGAAAAAAATAATCGAAATAGCAGGATAACTGTATCCTTCATTAAAAAGTAAAAAATAATGGGGTAATAGAAATAGATACAGAAAGTATCTCTTTTTTTGTGCTATTCGTTCACCAAAGAGAAGAAAGAATAATGATATATTAATGAATAGATATATAAAAACATCACTGATTTGTGCTACTGTTATACCATTCGTCCATCAGAGAAAATTAAAAAAATGAATGATGATAACACTAGAAAAAGAATGTCTCTCTCTCTCTCTCTCTCTCTCTCTCTCTCTCTCTCCCTCTCCCTCTCTCTCTCTCTCTCTCTCTCTCTCTCTCTCTCTCTCTCTCTCTCTCTCTCTCTCTCTCTCCCTCTCCCTCTCCCTCTCCTCTCCTCTCCCTCTCCCTCTCCCTCCCCTCTCCCTCCCTCTCCCTCTCTCTCTCCTTCCTTCCCTCCCTCTCTTTCTCTCTCTCTCTGTCTCTCTCTCTCTCTCTCTCTCTCTCTCTCTCTCTCTCTCTCTCTCTCTCTCTCTCTCTCTCTATATATATATATATATATATATATATATATATATAGATATATAGATAGATAGATAGATAGATATATAGACAGATATAAATAACTTGTCCGTTTTGTATGTTTTTGTTGTTTCTCATTTGGGGGTAAACGGTACGTGTTGTAAACATCGGTTGGCTCTTTAGGGGAGTGGACCGCCCAGTGGAGTCGAGGGGGGGGGTAAGGGGGAAGGAGAGAGCAGAAAGGGTTGATAAAGTTAATGATTGGGGCGTCAGGATTAAGGAGGAAGGATAAGTGGATGAGGTGGATAGGGTGATGGGGGATGTGGAGGATGTGAGGGAAGTGTTGGCGGTGTGGTGGTGAGGGTGGTGTTTTTGTCACTTTTCTACAGTTGTTATTTTATTCTTGAGTATTGTGAAATTTTCGTTGGTGTTATAATTTTTTTTTATCTTGTTGTCATATATTTTCTGTCCTCTCTCTTCTTTCTCCTCCTCTTCTTCTTCCTCTTCCTCTCTTCTTCTTCCACCTTAACGTACTACACTCTCATCCTCTGCATTTTTCTGTTTGTTTTTTTTGTTTTTTTTTCTTTTTTCTTTGATAAGGCATCGGCGAGAACTTGTTTTATTAGGTGTGGCAATCAGGAGGGCCGCGGGGACAAGACAGTGTCAAGCCTCAGCGGGATTGAGTTAAGGCCGAACATCCCGCTTTAAAGGACAGAGTATTCGACCTTTTGTGTTCCTTAAATCGAGGGCGGTTTTGTCCTCTTCTGAACAACTGAGACGGATTATTATTTTTTTTTCTTTTGTTTTTGTTTTTCTCTTTATTTGTAGTTTATTTTTTTGTTCATTTATTCATATATTTATTTTTCTTCGGTTTATCTTGGTCCTTTTTTCCTTCCTTCGTTTCCTCTCGTTTTATTCTTATCTTTCTTTTAGTATTACCTTATTTATACTTGTTCTTTCTTCTTCTTCAGCATCGTCTCCTTCCTCTTCTCTTCTCCTCCTTCATATTAATATTATTAGCATTATCATTATCATTATTATTTTGGTTATTATTTTTCCCTCGTCTTCTTCCCCTTCTTCCCCTTCTTCTTCGCCTTCTCCTTCCACTTCTTCTTCCCCTTCTTCTTCCCCTTCTCCTTCCCTTTCTCCTTCCCCTTCTTCTTCCCCTTCTTCCCCTTCTTCTTCCCCTTCCGCATCCTTATCTTCCCGTATCCTAATCCGAAGCGAAAACGACAAAGAACAACAAAAATTCTGTCACTTCGGGGAAGAGTCATCCGATAGCATCCGCAATAAGGAACCCCGCAATATTTAGGTCTGTGGATGCCGCCCCTAACGACAGGGGAAACCACGTGTTAGCTGGGGAGGGAGAGGAGGGGAAAGAAAAGTAAAGAGAGAGAGAGGGGGAGGGAAAGAGGGAGGAGAGAGGGAGAAGGGAGGAGAGAGGAGAAGGAGGAGGAGAGGGAGGGAGAATGGGAAGGGAGAGAGAGGGAGGGAATGGGAGAGAGGGAGAGAGGGAGAAGGGAGAGGGAGAAGGGGAGGGAGAGGAAGAGGGAGGGGGAGGGAGAATGGGAAAGGAGAGAGGGAAATGGGAGAGGGAGAGAGGGAGAGAGGGAGGAGAGGGAGAAGGGGAGGAGGGAGAAGTGGAGGAGAGAGGGTGAAGTGGAGGAAGGAGAAGGGAGAGAGAGAGAGAGAGAGAGAGAGAGAGAGAGAGAGAGAGAGAGAGAGAGAGAGAGAGAGAGAGAGAGAGAGACAGAGAGAGAGAGAGAGAGAGAGAGAGAGAGAGAGAGAGAGAGAGAGAGAGAGAGAGAGAGAGAGAGAGAGAGGACAAAGAGAGGAAGAGAGAGGGGGAGGGGAGGGAGTGTAAGGGGAGAAATTACGACTCCCCAGGTGAGAAATTGAGATAAGTTGAAGTTGGTGGAGGGAGGATTGGGGTTAAATGCCCAGCTGTTTTCTTTAATATAAATAAAAAGGGATTGGTATGCTTACCAACTGTTTGTATGCAGGCGGCGGTTAGGAATGTTTAGGATTATTTTTTATGATTAATGTCTTTTGTATATATATATATATATATATATATATATATATATATATATATATATATATATGTATATATATATATATATATATGTATATATATATATATTTATTATTATTATTTATTTATATATGTATGTATGTATGTATATGTATGTATATATATATTTGTTGTTTTCTCAAAGGTTCTTTATTTTTGTATTAAATTATTAGGCTCGTTGAGAGAGAGAGAGAGAGAGAGAGAGAGAGAGAGAGAGAGAGAGAGAGAGAGAGAGAGAGAGAGAGAGAGAGAGAGAGAGAGAGAGAGAGAGAGAGAGAGAGAGAGAGAGAGAGAGAGAGAGAGAGAGAGAGAGAGAGAGAGAGAGAGAGAGAGAGAGAGAGAGAGAGAGAGAGAGAGAGAGGGAGAGAAATATATAGAGACTAAAACTTTTACCTATCTCAGTCTCTATTTTGATTTTTTTCCTTTTTTTATTGTGCATTTTTTTCACTTGTTGCTGAGATAATGCTTCTGCTTGTATCGGCATTACGATATCATCATTTTCTCACACGCCATTAAGACTTTAAATGAAACGATTTTATTTTCTTCCGACGCCACCGCCGCCATTGCGATGCGGGGAATATATACGTGATTCAGTTTACATTATTAAACCATTCTTTCTTTTATCTTTCTTTATCTTCTCCTTCGTCCGTTTATTCAGGGAATAGCCTTTTAATGATATCCCTTATTTTCCTTTCTTTCTTTCTTTCTTTCTTTTCTTCTTCTTCTTCTTCTTCTTCTTCTTCTTCTTCTTCTTCTTCTTCTTCTTCTTCTTCTTCTTCTTCTTCTTCTTCTTCTCCTCCTCCTCCTCCTCCTCCTCCTCCTCCTCCTCCTCCTCCTCCTCCTCCTCCTCCTCCTCCTCTTGCCCCCCCTCTCTAATGATATCCTTTTTTTTTTGTATTTCTCTTAACCCCCCTCTCTCCTCCCCCCCCCCTCCTCCCCTCTCCCACCAGCGCCCTCTCCCCTCACCTTTTGCCCGCCCACCTGTGAGAGGAGCGTGTGCGGAGGCTATTGTCCATTTGTATTCAACTTGGTGGCAACTCTCGCAGGGGCTGGCGGCCTTGCCTTTGTTAACCTGGAGGGAGTGGGTGGGGGAGTGGGGGGAGAGGGAGGGGTGGGGGAAGGGGGAGGAGGGAGGAGGGAGGAAGGGGAGGAGTGGGGGGGGGAGAGGGGGGGGGGGGGTGGGGAGGAGGGAGTGGGGAGGAGGGTGGGGAGGAGGGAGGGAGGAGGGAGGGAGGAGGAGGAGGAGGAGGGGAGGGAGGGAGGGAGGGAGAGAGAGGGATGGAGAGGTGAGGGGAGGGAAGGGAGGAGGAGGAGGAGGAGGGAGGGAGAGGTGGGAGGGGGAAGAGGGAGGGAGGGAGGGAGGGAGTGGTGAAAGGAGTGAGGGAGGGAGGTTCTTTGTTTCAGAGAGTGAGGGAGGGAGGAAAGAGAGAGGGAGGGATGGAGAGGAGGGATGGAGAGGGAGAGGAGGAGGAGGGAGGAGAGACGAAGGGGAAAGGAGAGGGAGGAGGAAGAAGGAGGAGGAAGAGGAAGGACGAAGGAGAGGAAAGGATGGAAGGAAGGAGGAGGAGGCATAAAGGAGATGGAAGGAAGGAGGAGGAGGGAGGGGAGGGGAGGAGGTGAAGGAGGGATGGATAGAAGGGAGGGATGGAGAGAAGTGAGGATAGGGAGAGGGAGGAGGAGATGAAGAAAAAATAATAATAAGGAGGAGGAGAAGGCAGGGGAGGAGGGAGAAGGCGAAGGAGGAGGAGGAGAAGGCGAAGGAGGAGGAGGTAGAAAGAGGAGGAGGAGAAGGCGAAGGAGGAGAAGAAGGATGGACGGATGGAGGAGGGAGGGTAGGAGTGATGAATAAGGAGGGAGGAAAAGGGAGGAAATTTTTGGGAAAGAGAGAGAGACTGACGGATGGACAGGGGAAGAGAGGGAAGGAGAAAGGGAGATGGAGAACAGGCAGGGAAAAGGAGGAGAGACAGAGAGGGAATAGAAAGAGAAAAAGAATGGTGAGAGTTGAAGCGAATAGATGGGGTGTTTAGCGCACCAAAAAAAGAGAAGAAATGAAATATACAAGACAAGAAAAAAAACTAGACAGTGAATTTTTAAATAAATTATTACCTTTTTTTTGGAGAATAATGGAAAAATGCCGGGAAAGGAAATTGCTATTAAAAAGGGTGTTTCTACCCCCTTCCCCTACCCTCCCCCCCCCTTCCCCCCTTTTAGCATTTCCCCCTCCCCCATTTTCTCTTCTTCTCTCCCTCATCTCCACTTTTTCCCTCCTCTCTTCTAAATTCCTTTCGTTCTTTCCTCCCTCTCTCTCTTTCTTCCCTCTTCTTCCATATTCGTTTCCTTTTCTTTCACTCCCTCTTCCATGTTTCAGTTTCATTCTTACTTGGCCATATTACTCCCCATTTAACAACCCCTCTCCCTTTTTTCCTCCTTCCCCTCTCCTTAGTCTTGCTCCTTTTTTCATCTCTTCTTCTTCCTCCTATACTCCCCTCCCCTCCTTCCTCTGTACCTCACCTTTTCTCCTTATCCTCCTTCCTCTCTGCCTCCTTCCAACCCCTTCCTTCCCTTCTCCCTTCTCGTCCTTTCCTCCTTTTCCCTCTCCCTTCTTCCCCCTTTTTTTCCTCTCCCCCTTCCCCCAATATTCTATTCTCTCTCCCTCTTCCCCCTCTATCCTTTTTACACCTTTTTTCTCCTTTTCATCCTTTCCGTGCTTTCTCTCTTTCCCCCCCTTTTCCCCTTTCTTTTCGTCCCAAAAAGGGAATGAGAACTACCGCGAGGTCTTATCTCCTTATTTGGCTTAGTGGGCAGTTTCAGTGGGCGGTTTTGTGGTCACTTTGCCTCCTGTGGGCGTGGCCGGTGTGTGTGGGGGGGATAGGGAGGGAGAGAGAGAGAGAGAGAGAGAGAGAGAGAGAGAGAGAGAGAGAGAGAGAGAGAGAGAGAGAGAGAGAGAGAGAGAGAGAGAGAGAGAGAGAGAGTGAAGGGGGGGCGAAGGAGGATATATATGAATGAATAGGATAAAGAGGAACGAGGAAAGGAGGCGAGGGATAGACGAGAGACAGACAGGAGGAAGGAAGGAGGCGTGGATAGGCGAAGAAGTCCCGGCAGGAGGGAAGGGATAGGCGAGGGATAAGCAGAGGCGGGCCAGGGACGAGGGAAGGGGGCGAGGGATGGGCCTGGCAGGAAGGAAGAGTGAAGCGAAGGATAGGGAGAAACGGACAGGAGAAGAGAAGGAGGCGTGGATTTACGAAGAAGTCCGGGCAGGAAGGAAGGTATAAACGAGGGATAGGCGGGCCAGGGACGAGGGAAGGATGTGTGGATAGACGAAGAAGTCCCGGCAGGAGGGAAGGTATAAACGAGGGATAGGCGAGGGATAGGCGGGCCAGGGACGAGGGAAGGAGGCGAGGAGGCCTGGCAGGATCAGTGTCAAGCCAAGGGCGGGACAAACAGGAAGGTCGCCCAGGATAATGGCTTTAATTACCAGGTAAAGGAGCCGTTTACGAGGGTCGGGGGAAAGGCCAGGAAGGGAGGGAGGGAGGGAGAGGAGAGGGAAGGAGGAGGGAAGAAGAAGGAGGGAGGGAGGAGGAGGGGAAAAGGAAAGGGAAAGGGGAGGCAGTGAAGGAGGGAGAGGAGGGGAAAGGGAGGGAAGGAGGAGGGAAGGAGAAGGGGGAAGGGAGAGGTGAGGAGGGGGAAGGGAGGAGGGAGGAGAGGGAGGCAGTGAGGAGTGAGGGGATGGGGGGGAAGGGAAGGGAGGGAAGGAAGGAGGAGGCGAGGCAAGTTCGAGGGGAGGCAGTGAAGGAGAGAGGGAGGGAAGGAGGGAAGGAAAAATTTAAATTTTGTTTATAACGAGATTTTACATAATTATTTATATTCATACATTTAGACAAGGCTCTCTAATAATTATGTAATCATTTTAATAGACATACCAAACTTATTCAATAAGGTTATGAAATTTTGGGTTTTTGGAAAGGGTAGTAGACAGATAAAGATAGGAGGGGAGAGAGGGAAAGGGAAAATGGAAAAGAGGAAGGAATGTTAGGAGGAAAAGGAAGAAAACGAGAGAAGGAGGGAAAGAGAGAAGGATGGAGGGGGAGGGGAGGGTAAATGAGATAAAGGGAGGGGAGGGGAGGGAAAAGGAGATAAATGGAAGGGGAGGAAGGAAATAAGGGAATGGAAGCGGAGAAAAGAGAGAGAGAGAGAGAGAGAAGAAGAGAAAGACAGAAAGAGCAAAGAGAGACAAGAAAGAGAAAAGACAGAAAAGAAAGACAGAAAGAGAAAAAGAGAGAGAGAGAAAGAGAAAGACAGAAAGAGAGAAACCGAAAGAGAAAGAGAAAGAGAGAAACCAAAAGAGAGAAAGAGAGAGATAAACCGAAACCGAGAGACAGCGAGACAATGACCGGGAGCAGAAGCGGGGAGGAAATGGCTTCGGCGCTTCACAGAGACTGGGATAATTGTCTTTGTTGTTGGTTCGGGTCATTAGGGAAAGCTAGTTTTCCCGCGCTTTTTTAGAAAATTTTTATTGCTTTTCCCCCCTTGTTCTTGTTGTTGTTTTTTTTGTTTTTTCTTTATTGCGTTTCTTCGTATTTTCTATGTGAGGGAGAGGGAGAGGGAGAGCGAAAGGGAGAGGGAGAGGGAGAGGGAGAGGGAGAGGGGGAGAGGGAGGGAGGGAGGGAGAGAGAGAGAGAGAGAGAGAGAGAGAGAGAGAGAGAGAGAAAGAAAAGAAAAAAGAAAGAAAGAAAAGAAAGACTGGGATGGTGTCTTTGTTTGTGGTTGGATCATTAGGGAAAGCTAGTTTCCCCCTTTTTTTATTATTCCCCCTTATTCTTGTTTTTAATTTTTCTTTTTTGTTTTTCTTTATTGCGTTTCTTCGAATTTTTCTGTGAGGGAGGAGGGGGAAGGAGAGGGAGAGGGAGGGAGAGAAGGGAGAGAGAGGGAGAGGGAGAGAGAGAGAGACGGATGGGAGGAGAGAAAGAGGTGGGGGAAGAGAGAGAGTGGGAGAAAGAGAGAGAGAGAGAGAGTGGGAGAAAGAGAGAGAGAGAGTGGGAAAGAAAGAGAGAGAGTGGGAGAAAGAAGGAGAGAGGTGGAGAAAAGAGAAATTGGAGAAAGAGAGAGAGAGGTGGGAGAAAGAGAGAGAGAGAGGAGGGAGAGAAAGAGAGAGAGGAAGAGAGAGAAGAGAGAGGAAATGTAAGCCAAGATTCCCCTCCAGCAGGGAAATAGCCAACGTTTCTGTCATGGAGGTGCAGCCGTCTCGCAATGCCTCCAACCTCAGGCCCCCTCCTGCTCCATACCCACTATCCCCCCTCTTTCCCCCCCTCCTATCCTCTCTCCCCTCCCTCCCACACATCTCCCTCCCCCTCCCCGCCATATCTCCTCCTCCTCCCCGCCATATCTCCTCCTCCTCCCTCTTATCTCCCCCTCCCCCTTTCCCCCTCTATATCTCCCTCTCCCTTCCCTCCCCCTCCATATATCTCCTCCGACCCCTCTCCCCTTCATTTCACCTTTAAACCTCCCCCTTTCCCCCTGTCTCTCCACCTCCCTACATATTGCCGCCTTTTCTTATCTTTTTTATCCCAGTCCCTCCCTCCTCCTCCCTCCTCCTCCCTCCTCCTCCCTCCCTCCTCCTCCCTCCTCCCTCCTCCTCCTCCTCCCCTCCTCCTCCCTCTCCATCTCCCCCTCCCTTTCATTTGCCTTGTTCCCTCTCCTCCTCCCCCCCAAAGCAGCAGCCTTCTCTCTCTCTCTCTCTCTCTCTCTCTCTCTCTCTCTCTCTCTCTCTCTCTCTCTCTCTCTCTCTCTCTCTCTCTCTCTCTCTCTCTCTCTCTCTCTCTCTCTTCTCTCCCCCCCTCCCTCCTCTCTCCCTCCTCCTTTCCCTTTCCTCTCCCTCCCTCCTCCTCTTCTGTTTCCCCGCCTACCTGTCCCATTTCTCTCTCTATCCTCTCCCCCTTCTCTCCCTCTCCCCCTTTTAAACCCCTCTCGCCCCTCTCCCTCCTCTTCCCTCATCCTCCACACCCCTCTCCCCTCTTCCCCCTCTCCTCCCTCCCCCCTCTTCCCCTCTCTCCCCTCCCCCTCCCCACCCTCACCACACCCGCTGAGGGCAATTTTAGGTAATCTACCTGCCCTTCCTCATCTACCTGCGCCTCATCTACCTGCCTCATCTACCAGAGCATGGTCTGAAGTCTTCTCAAACCCCGCCCATGAGTGTCTGCCTTGGACCCTTCCGTGGGCGGCTTGTGAGCGTGTTGCGGTGTGCAGATGGGCGTGAGAGAATGGGCGGTGGAAGGGAGAGGGGGAGAGGAGGGGAGAAGGGCCCCGGGGATGGGGGAGGGAGTGGTGATGGTCGTCTATTAGGGGGGATGGTGAGGGCATGGTTCAGAATGATGGGTGATGGTGAGGTAGTGATTGTGATGAGAGAGGAGGAAGCGGTAACGGCAAGAAGAAATGAAATCAGTTTCTGGAGTCTCTCTTTCTTTTTCTTTTTTTCTTTCTCTCTTTCTCTCTCTTTCTTTTTCTGTCTTTCTTTTTCTTTCTCTCTTTCTCTCTCTCTTCTGCTTCCTACCTTCCTCCCTCTTCTCTCTTCTCTCTCTCTCTCTCTCTCTCTCTCTCTCTCTCTCTCTCTCTCTCTCTCTCTCTCTCTCTCTCTCTCTCTCTCTCTCTCTCTCTCTCTCTCTTCTATCTATCTATCTATCTATATCTATCTATCTATCTATCTATCTATCTATCTGTCTATCTGTCTATCTATCTCTCTCTTCCACTCTCTCTCTCTCTCTCTCTATCTCTCTCTTTCTGTCTCTCTCTCTCTCTATCTCTCTCTCTCTCTGTCTCTCTATCTCTCTCGCTCTCTCTCTCTCTCTCTCTCTCTCTCTCTCTCTCTCTCTCTCTCTCTCTCTCTCTCTCTCTCTCTCTCTCTCTCTCTCTCTCTCTCTCTCTCTCTCCTCCTTCCCCCCCTTTCTTCCCTCTCCCTCTCTCCCTACCTCCCTACCTCCCTCTCTCCCTACCTCCCCCTCCCTCCCTCCCTCCCTCCCTCCTCCCCCCCCTTTTCCCTTTCCCATGAGATTTAAAGTAATGTCCGTTAAGGTCAGGGAGCCATTGTCATCCGTCTGTCTGTCTGTCTGTCTCGGTCTGCCTGTCTGTCTGTCATGTGGCTCCACCGCTGTCATCGTCCAGATGTCCCCAAAGGAAAGATTTTTTATTTTCATTTTGTTCGTTTTTGAGTTTTCTTCCTTTCTTCTTTTTGTTTTGTTTTGGTGGAGGTGGGGCGGTGTGAATCGTATTCCTCAACCCTACTCTTCTTCTTCCTCTTCCTCCTCTTCCCCACTACTTCTCTTCTTCCTCTTCCCCCTGCTCCATTCTCCTCTTCCTCATTTCTCCCCCCCTACTCCTCTTCCTCCTATCCCCCCTCCTCTTCTTCCTCCTATTCCCCCTACTCCTCTTTCACCTTACTCCTCTTCCTCCCAATCTTCTTCCTTTCCCCTATTCCTGCTTTTCTCCCTTTTTCCTCCCCCTATTCATCTTCCCTTCCCCCTCCCTCTCCCCACTTTGTAATGTTCTGTCCTGCCCAGTCATCATTTATCCAATGTACACCTTGGGTATGGGGTATGGGGGTAGGGTGGGGTGGGGTGGGGGTATGATTTTTTATGGGAGGGGAGGGTGTGAAGGGGAGGAGGAGAAGAAGAGATGGAGTGTTATTATCATTTTTCTTTATTTCTCTCTCTCTCTCTCTTTCTCGTTTTTCTTTTTGATTTTATTTTTCGTTCTCACTCGTCTCCCTTTTTTCGTTTTTTTTTTTATTATTATTAAAGGATGTTATATGATTTTGAAAAGTCGAAATGGTAACGTAGGGAAATAGTTAAAAAAAATACTAGTTATATAGAAGAAAAGAGAAATAGAAAAGGACAACAGTCATAATTGAATAAATGTGAAATATATGTATAGACGATGATAAAGATGATAACTTAAATAGATGGTGATAAAAGCGACTTTTTTTGAAATAAAGGGATTTATAGAAGAATTATGCAAAAGGCACAACAGTTTGAAAAATAGATGGATAAACATATATAAAGATAAATGATACAAAAGATATGCAAATATATAGATATATAGATGAATGATACAAAGGTGCTTGATTGAAAAAAAGGATATATATAGATATAGATAGATAGATAGATAAATGATACAGAATTGAAATTGAAAAGATAGATAAATAGATAAAAAATACAAAGGTGCTTGATTAAAAAAACGTTTATATAGATAGATACATAGATAGATAGATAGATAGATACATAGATAGATAGATAGATAGGTAGATAGGTAGATAAATGATACAAAATGATAATGAAATTTTCTTGAATAGATAAATAGATAAAAATATTACAAAGGTGTGATTGAAAAAAGGGTTATATGAGCAGATACTAGATAGATACATAGATACATAGATACATAGATAGATACATAGATAGATAGATACATACATACATAAATAGATAGATAGATAGATAGATAGATAGATAGATAGATAGATAGGTGGGCGGTTCCCTCGACGTAGGAGCTGAGGACTCGATCGGGGGATGAATTGGCCCGAAATGAAGCAGCTTCCCGCGGGCGGTGCTTGAAATGGGCGTGTGTGGGCGTGGGTTGCGGGATCTGGGGCGTGTCTCACGTCTCCTTCTGCTGCTGCTTTGTCTTCTTTTACTTTTTTATTTTTATTTTTATTATTTTCTTCTCTCTTCTTCATTTCTTCTTTTACTTTTTCTTTTATTTTATTTTTTGGTTTTTGTTTCTTCTCTCTTCTTCTTTTTCTTCTTTCTTCTTTTTGGGGTTTTTGGTCTTCTCGGTCGTCATCGTTGTCATCGTTGCGTTCTTGGTTTTCTGTCTTTTTTTTCTTCTTTTCCCTTCTTCTTTCTTTCTCTTCCTCTGTTTCAGTATTCCAACCCCTTTTCCCTCCTTCCCCCCTTTTTGCTTCTCTTCTCCCACTCCTCTCTCTCCTCCTCCTTTTCTTCTCATGCCTCCGCCTTTTTTCCTCCTTCCTTCCTTCTTTCTCTTCCATCTTTTACCCCCTTGCTTTCTTCTCTCCATCCTTTCCCTCACTTTTGTCCCTCCCTCCCTTCCACCTTTTTTCGCCTCCCTTTCTCTCCCTCCTCCTTTCTGCCTCCCTCCCTCCTTCCCTCCTCTCTCTCCCTCCTCCCACTTTCCTCCTCTCTCCCTCCTCCTTTCCGCCTCTCTCTCCCTCCCCTCTACCTCTCCCTTCCTCCCTGCCAAAGTCATTGAGTCATTGTGGATCGTAATTGTGTGTATTGTGAAGCTTAGGGTCATTAAGGGAGTCGATGCTGTGAAGGGCGGCCGGCGGTGGGGAGGAGGTGGGTGGGGAGGAGAGAGGGCGATCAGGCTCTGAGGAAAGTCTTAATTCTATTAGTTTTTTTTTTTTTTTTAATTGTTTGTGTTGTTGTGGATTGTGTCATGTTGTGGCTATTTATGTTGTTATTGTTATTGTTGTTGTTGTTATCATTATTATTATTTTGTTATTGTTGTTCCCATTGCTGTTGTTATTCTCCCTTTCTCTCTCTCTCTCTCTCTCTCTCTCTCTCTCTCTCTCTCTCTCTCTCTCTCTCTCTCTTCTCTTTCTCTCTCTCTCTCTCTCTCTCTCTCTCTCTCTCTCTCTCTCTCTCTCTCTCTCTCTCTCTCTCCAAAGCAGGAGCGTGATGAATTAAGCATGCAGCTCCTCGACCCTTTAGCTCCCTCACCCCAAACCCACTCCTGGCCCTTCCCCCCACCCCCTCAACTCTCAACCCACCCCCAGCCACCTATCCAGCATCTCATCCCTCCTATTGCCTTCGTCCACCCACCACTGACCCACCACCAGAGCCCCATCCCAGCCACTACAGTCCACCACGGCCCACCACAGCCC
>NC_091571.1:18473058-18483058 GCF_042767895.1 Penaeus vannamei | reverse complement strand
ATTATACAAAACTTAGGTACAAAAATATTTAAAATCAAATACAGCACTTAATTTATAAAGAGTTACAAGCATTACAAGAATTCAGAGTCATTGGCTTACATATCTTTAAGGTGATATAACACTCCCACCCTCATCCAGATAAGTCCTCTCCTGGCCTTACATAATCAAATACAGCGCACCAAAAATATGCGCACGCAATATATAATTATCATCCCGGAGAAGAGATGAATCAGTTGTTGAGTGGAATGATTGTATTTCAGGAGAATGATGCCTAACATACGCCATTCATCAACAGTAAAGTAGGAGACATTATAGTCTCAGCAGGAGTAACAGCCTACATACCTGTGCATTTTTGCGAGGTATGTTTATGATATTGATGCAAATTGCCTGTACCTCTTCAAAATCTCGAATACCTGACCGTTCCTAATCATCCATACAGCCTGTTCAGGTAAACCTGTTATCTCTGCATTTCTATGTGTCTGAAGCATAGAACACTGTAATATATAATGCGTCAATGTATGTGATCTAGGTAAACTACACACCCTGCATTCTTTGTCTTTCTCGCTTGCTGGAACGCCTAACTCCCAATAGTATTTATATCCAAGCCTGATTCTCATGTACACACTGTCTTTCCATTTGCTCTTGCCCTTCCCATAAGCAAAGTCTGTGTTTGTCGCAAGATGCACATAGTGTCTCAGAGTATCGCTTTTCCTAATCGCTTCGCCCTTCCTGGCCTCGTCATAGTCTAACTGTGTCCTCTTGATATTGCTCTTTGCCTGTTTAAGAGTCCGCATGCAGTGAATGTCTACCTCATGTTTCCTGGTCGCCCCCTTGGCGATCTCATCAACAGCTTCATTGAAGGTGACACCTACATGCGAAGGGATCCACACAAATGCAATCACACGCCCCTGACCTCGCAACCTATGAGCTATCAAACGACACTCGCCAACTATGTGGTCAAACACAGGGTTCTTGCTGTTAAGTGAGTCCAGTGCTCCCCTGCTGTCCACAAAGAAGTAGGAATCCTTGTTAATGATTTCAATCTCTTTAAGTGCCGTCAGTATTGCCCATAGTTCAGCTTGTGTTGAAGATATGTGATTGCTCAGTCTCATCCCAGTGCTTGTGGTGACCACTCCGCTCCCAGTGAACTGTCTGATGATGACTCCGCACCCAGCTCTGCCATCTTCTAGGACTGACCCGTCACAGTAAACATGAGCAATGTCAAGTCGTGTTAGACTATTTATTTTATGGCTGAACGTTGCTTTAAGTTGACCTGGTTCATAAATGGATTTATTCATAGAGAGAGGGTCTACATCTACGTTAATATCCTGATCCTCCCATGGCGGCACCTTAGGAGGTGTCTGATGAGAATGACAATAATCCTTCAGGCCATAACATTGAATGCTATTTCTCAGTTCCTTCATATATCCTCGCTTGCCTTGCCCATATCTCTCACTAATTTCTTTCCACTGGTCCCTCTCATTAACCTGATGGCCGCTATTGCATTGATCTCTCTCACTCCCAGTACAATGCTTTGCAATCCCGTCTCTACTCTCATTATATCTATCCTGGTATTCCTTTGACACCCGAGGATTATTCTCATTGCTTCATTTTGTATGGTTTCAAGTTTCCGGAGTCCCCCTTGACAGGCTATGGAAAGTGCTGGTGCTGCATAATCCACCAAGGCTCTTATCGTACTAATGTAGATTAGCCTCAGCAAGTTCACCCCAGCTCCTACACCGCGACAAGCAAGTGCTCTGAGCGGCCGTAGTCGCGCCCTACACTGAGTCAATATATGATTCACCTCAGCATCTTTACTTGACGCAGTAAAGCCAATGTATACTCCCAAATATTTATATGTCAATACTTTCTCCACCTGTTTGTCATTTAAACTGAGTCTCACGTTGCCCCTTTGTTTGCTCTGAAAATTTGTCTTTTCTTCATTGATAACCAGCCCTAATGTTTGAGCAAGTTTACTAAAGTTGTTCAGCGCCGTCTGTAAACGGCGCTGTGTAGTCCCTTGTATCAATATATCATCTGCGTATATAATTGGCTGGACGCCCTGAGGATAGCTCTCTGAGGCTATTCTGTTCATCAGTACATTAAAAAGTGTTGGGCTTAAAACGCCTCCCTGTGGTGTTCCCAGCTCAAGATTTTTTTCCTCTGACAAACAGCCTTGAAACCACACACAAGCTCTTCTCTCAGACAAATAGTCACCGATCCACTTAAGCAACGTTCCCGTGACCCCTAACATTGCCAACTCATACATAATCCGTTGGCTTTATCAAAGGCTCCCTGTAAATCAACAAATACTCTACACTTCTGCATCGTTGGATAAACACTGAATTAGGCAATCAGACGTTCCCTTCCCTTTCATAAACCCGTACAGATTACAAGAGAGTTTATCTCCAATCACATACATTAGTCTGTTTAATAATATTCGTTCCATCATCTTGCGTAAGCAGGATGTCAGAGATACAGGCCTGTATCCACCTGATGATTTAGGAATGGGTATTATTAAGGCTTTTTTCCAGGCCTTCGGCAATCTACCCTCCAAATAGCTCATGTTAAAAAGATCTAGTAAAGGGCTGTTCTCCATGCTTACTAATGCACTTAGAATGTCATATGTAACGCCATCTTCTCCTGGCGATGTACTTTTCCCCCTTTTGATTGCATTTAAGAGTTCATGTATAGTTATGGTCTGACAAGATACTGCAGAGATATTTAAGGATAACTGTATTTGTTCTTTTCGTTCAATTTCCCATGCGTCTAGAGCATCGCGAGTGTGTTGTGGCCATGACACCAGTGAAGATGCCTTCGCCCATTTCTGAATATATTTGTTTGCCTCCTCCTCTGGGTGTGGGTGACCGATGAGGTTATTTGTTTTGCCCCTCACCTTATTGACGTGATGCCATATTTCTTTAAGGCTTTTGCATTCCTCGATGTTTTGCGCAAATTCTTTCCAGTATTTCTCCCTTCTTTCCGTTTTTCCCCACACATTCTTGATATATCAAGGAGTATATCTCTGTCCTGTTCCTTTTTGCCTTTTTGTACCCACTCCCTGTGTGCCAACCTTAGCATGTATGTCCATTCCTTAAGTGTCTTATCACTGCAGTACCTGTTTTTCCTTCCCCCATGACCCTTTTCCTTTCTGTGTGTCTTGGATGTTGTGGGTAAACATCTTTCTATCGCACTCAACAAATCCCGGTTGAACCTATCTAAACATATGGGTGTATAGTGTTTATACCAATTCTCTATGTCGTAAACAAACTGGTCTCTGTCGTTTACATTAAATGAAAGCCGTTTTCTCTGAAATTTAACTTGTATTTTCCCTACAGCTAACTTAACATACAACGCGAAATGATCACTGAGTAGTTCACTTACCACTTTACATTCTCCTTGAATCGCCTGTCTGCCAAGCAGGCAGGCGTAATCAAGCCGTCCACCCTTGATGTGTGTTGCCTCTTTGCCACCCAGCAAGCATGCATCAGGCCTATCCTTTAAAAACTGGTAAAACCTCTTACCGTTATCATTGATATTGCCCCTCTCCTCTAATTGCAGGTGTCTAGCATTCAAGTCACCCACTATCCGAGCAGAGTCAGAGTCCACTATCCGAGCAGAGTCAGAGTACATGCAGTCAGGTAAATATCTGAGGTCAAAGGATCTCCCAGAGATGTATAAGTTGACAATATACATTTCACCTTGTTGCAAATGAAGCTTCACACACACACTTTCTATGCCGTTAGTTATGCACGGCGTCTCTGTTAGTACAGAGGGTATTGAACTTTTGACATGGAAGTTGACACTCCCCGTATTCGGTCACCGGCATGAAGGTGGTACGCTCTATAACCATTAAGTTTGAGAGTATCACCTTTCGTGTCCCAGGTTTCCTGGAGACAAACTACGTCAATATTGTTTTTCAGTACAAAGTAGTGAACGTCTGTAACTCTGGTAAGCAAACTACTAACATTCCACGATAATATTCTAATACTACGCTCCATCAGGTTTTGATTGTGTCCTTATGCTTTTCTACTACTTTTTGAATAGTTCCCCATAGTTCTTGCATAATTTCCCATTTTTTCAGGAGGGTTTCTTTCTCCGGATCCTTACATTTTAGGAGGACTGACCGGAAGACCTCAGAGGATGTTCCTTCCACTATGCTTGATTTTATTGTCTTTTCTTTACCCTTAATGGTAATTTTTCTTTCTAAATTTGTTTCCCTTGCAAGTCCACTATTATTTTCACTATTAATTTCTTTCTCGGTCTCCTCTTCCTTTTTTTGTTCCTTTTCTGCAAGCCGTTTTTCTAATGCGTCCATCCTCTTGATCATGGCCTGCATCATCTGCGTGAGTGCGGATATTGCCTCCCTATCATTAATGCGCGGCACTTCCTGCGCCTGATGTTGCTTCTGCGGTCGCTTATCTTCTTTAGGCACCATGGCCGGTGGGCCCTGCAGCCAGGCGTTTGGGATAGGAGCTGCTGTCTCCCTCGGCACCTCTGCCTGCATAGTGACCGGCCCTGCCTCCCTCGGTGCCTCTTCTGCGACTCCTTGGTGGGGAACGGCCGAAGTTACCTTCCACTGAGGCCTCGCTCTGCATGCCAGAGATCCGGCATTGTGCGAGCCTCTGCAATTGCAGCGGCAAGGCTTAATCCTGTCTCTTCTATTTTGGCTCGACAGATCCTAGAATCGTGTTTCTTGCCGCAGAACCTACATCGGGCGTCCTGCTGGCATTTCCACGATTTGTGGCCCCATCTGCAACATTTGAGGCACATGACTGGCGGCTCCACATACGGTGCCACCCTCCTGTACCCCGCTCCAGAGATGAAGACCCTCTCTGGCACCTGCCCTTTCACGAGGGCTACGAGCTGACTCCGCTCCTCACCCCTGGACTCGTTCCTCTTCACCCACACGAACCTTTCGTCGTCCAGGAGATACTCAGGGTCCAGTACAGTAGGGTATTGGAAAATTATCTTTCGTGAGTTTTTCCCCACCCTTTGGGACAGTCATCACCGTCCCCTTGTACCCTTGAGTCGTCAGGGTTTGTTCTGCCTGACCTGCGCGTACCGTGAGGTACGGCCTTCCTCTGCCTTCCTTTAGCAGCGGCTCAAAACCACGGTGGTCCCGGCCCAGCTGCATGGCCCATCTTAATTTTTCCATGAAGTTCATGGCACAGTTCTGCGGGAATAGCAGCCTCTTCCTGCCGTTCACGCCTTCATTCTCACTCCCTTCCTTGCTTTCATATTTCTTCTTCTCTTCCTGCTCGAACCTATTCTCGGTGTCACTCATCTCACTTGCGCTTTCTTCGTTCCTTTCCCTCTTATGGGAACCACTTTCCATATTCCCTTTCACTCGTGCACATTCACTTTCAGTTTCCATGTCATAATTGCTTGACCCCGGTATGGCAACTCCAGCCATGCTGACACCTGGGGAGGTGACCTGAGCCCCGCCCACGAGGCGGAGGTCAGTGCAGGGAGCGGTTGCCAGAAATTCTTCTTGCAAATGACACTAATTATCCAATTTCCTGTCTTTTTGGATCACGACTTATACGACAGTTTTGGGTAGATTGCGGAACACTGGAGGGCCTGAGGCACCTCACCCGCTCCCTGTCCGAGGACTAGGTGGGGGGCGGGTAAACACAGGGTTCTGGAAATCTCTCACGGCTGAGGACAGCACACAAACACGTCCTAATTCTACGAGAGATACACCACGACGCCGCGACCAGCGCTCGAAACCTACAGGACACTTGACCCAGGACACTTGACCGGGGCCCACGGCCCTGACCACACCTCTCCTTGGGGGCGCCCCTCTTGGGCTTCCTTGCCCACAACAGCCTGCGCCACGCTACCTACCAGCCACCTCCTATCAATAAACAGCTGAACCAGAATTGTGTCTCCATGAACCCACCAAATCAGGGCAACACAAAACCCCTGACAATTGGTGGCAAGCGGTGGAATGACACAAACAAGCCTCCGAAAAACTGTAAGTACACCATTGGCAATTTCCTTTTCTTTCCCCTTTCTTCTGCCATGTGTGCATGCCGTATTTTTTTCACAAGTGCAGTGATTTTTTTTTCAAATATCCGAACAAGTGTCCGTGCAGTGCATTTTCTTTCCGTCTTTCTGTTATCTACCATGTTTTTTTTTCTCGTCATGGTAGATCATTGTTTTTTAAGGGAATCCATCCCCATTTTTATCACTTGCGAGAGTGCATTTTCTTTCTTTGGCGTGTTTTTCTAATTCTCATGCTAGCCTAGTTAGCATAAATCGTTAATAATGCTTAAATCTTTCATTTATGTGGGTGAACTAGGCCGTGCATTTTTCTTTAAATTAACCATACTAAGCCACGTGGCTAGAGTTACAAGTATTGCCATATATTTGGTATATTTTCTTATTCTTATTATCTTCCAGTGTATAAACCGACGCTATATCGACGTTAATTTGGCATATTACTAAGTGCATTTATTTAGGCTCGGTTTAAATATGCATTTGTGGGATATTTTGGAATATTTAAATAATTTAGTTAAATTATGCACAAACTTTTTCTCTTTCCCGACGCTTCCCACCTATACCCGTTCCTTACACTCCCGCTATTACTATCACTACCATCCTAAACCCCCTCCCTCTCTCCTAACCCCCACTCGTTAATCCCCCCTTCCTCTCTACCTATTTTCAATATTTCTAATCCACTAGCGTTAAATTAGTTTTTTTTTTTTGTAGTTTTATAGTTTTTCGTATCTATATGTATACAAAAAATGTATGCCTTGTTCAGTTGTATGTTTATATGAATATCAACTTCATTATTTTCATGTATAAATTGATATATTCGTTTCCTAGTGCGAGTGACTTCACACAGGTCACGTCACGGTCAGGTCTTGTCACAAGATGACACATCTCACCTTAGTGCTGTTGCGAATTATGTTCCACATTTTTTTCTGAAATTTAAATTTCATTTATATAACACGACGATTTACGATAGAGTGATGTATTTACTTCCGGTTTGCATAAATATATTGGGAACTGTAATGATACTAGCATAATCCATCGAATTAAATCGTATGATTTTGAGTTATTATTATGGTATATTTGTGCATATTCCGAAGTATGTTTCGCCGTAATGATTCGTCTTCTTTAAAGATATATTTTTTTCCTTAATTATTCATGTCCATTTATTGGTAATTTCATTATTTAATTTCTAGATTATTGTGTACTTTTTACAGTATTATCCACTAGCTATTGCTATTTTTAGCGAATGTTCGGATAACGACCTCATTTGACCTTACTCAAGTAGAAGGTACTTATAGCCATCTGACTCTGCTCGACCCAAAAATACATTCAAGCTATTTGTATTTAATTTTTATTTAGTGATCTCCGTGTTAGAGATTAATTATATTAAACAGCTACTACGATTTCATATTGTTCGTGATTTTCGATTATCTTGATCACGAACCTCACCTCATCATTATTACATGGTCCTTGGTGACGACCCCCAGCTGGGTATGGGCATGTAATTAGGTTAAGGTAATTATTATTAAGTTGTCCTTTATGTGCCGAGCTGCACTTATCGCTGGAGGCGATCTACGCGCCTTCTTATACGACTGTACGTGAGAGATTATCGCTGGTATTTCCCAAGAAGATGGAATACCCAATTTGCGTTCTGCGTATGAGTTCGTTCGATGATATCCCTTCTACAGTTGGGCCCTTCATCACTATTCCTCAGGGAATATATCTTAAGTTTAAGTACCATTTACAACCACGAGGGTTGTCTTTCGGGTCAGTTGTCTCAGGGAAGCTGACCCAAACCAGTCAACATTTCATTCATTTTACGTACTAATTAAAGTACCATTTTTATGATTTCGCCTAGTTGATTAATATTGTAATTAACATGTTCTTTGTTATTAGTGTGAATGTTTTTTTCGTGCAGTCAGATCGGTGATTATTTTCATTAAGCGCAATCCACATTGACATACCTAACCCCACCCCCATCCGCACCCATAACTCTTTTAAACCCCACCCCACCACATCCTATCCTTAGCCTCCTGCCCACCCACTCCTCCTCCCCTTCGCTTATTTCTTCCAACTTCCACGCCATCCTATTCCTTTTTTACTCACTCGCCTTACTTACTAATGAATAACAAAATCTATCAGCATTCTATTTTCTACTCGTGTGCTATACTCTGACTCACTCATTTCATAACTCACACCCATTAACTCAACTCGTCTACGCACTCACGCAGCCACATGCGCACATCGTCCCTCAAAAAACCGTTAATTGCACAAGAATTACATGCGTACTGTCTCCGGAAGATAACCGACTTGCGCCAATCGCGTGTTCTTGTCTTGCATTACGTTTTATCGTGCAAATGTTGTCTTGAGAAAGTATATTTTGATGTAATGAGTCGCTCCCGAAGTATGAGGACTGCATTACCTGTTTTCATTATTGCTTTGCCTCAAATTGCTGTTGGTGACGTGCGATAGACAACTTCAATGAAATGAGATACAATCACTATTAGTCAGACGTATAGCGTATGTATTATTGCACTGCACACTTCTGAACTCTGCATTGTTGCATTTTTTCTTTTTTCCAAGGAAGTTCGTCGTTCAAGACAAGTCATTGCGAACTGCGACACCTTTTGCTTCCTTTGTAGTTTTGCACAATGCAAAATCTCTTGTAGATTTTCATTTCCTGCTATCTGAGACAATTGCAACTCAAGCAAGTCTTCGTGGACTATTGTAATTGTCTCCCTAAGCTTGTTCCTCTATCTTTGGACAATGCATTATTGAAAAATAAATAAAAAATGAAAAATCATGCAAATAATGGAATCAAGACTGACATTGCAGTCTGATAATATTTTGATTATATCTTACGGCCCTTGCTATTACACAACACCCCCCCCCCCATGTTGACCCTCCTGTCTCTGCCTATGGTATGCTTTTTTTTCAGAGAAAGCCAGCTCCATCCCGTCGTGGGCGACGGTTAGTAGCGTATGCCGAGCGATCTGAGGAACAAGGGTTACCTTTCCGCGTCTCCACTGCGAGGAACCCGCGACCAGCGCTCGAAACCTACAGGACACTTGACCCAGGACACTTGACCGGGGCCCACGGCCCTGACCACACTTCTCCTTGGGGGCGCCCCTCTTGGGCTTCCTTGCCCACAACAGCCCGCGCCACGCTACCTACCAGCCACCTCCTATCAATAAACAGCTGAACCAGAATTGTGTCTCCATGAACCCACCAAATCAGGGCAACACAAAACCCCTGACTCACTCACTCTCTCTCTCTCTCTCTCTCTCTCTCTCTCTCTCTCTCTCTCTCTCTCTCTCTCTCTCTCTCTCTCTCTCTCTCTCTCTCTCCCTCTTTCTCTCTCCCTCTCTCTCGAGCGCCAGCGTCCTCGCGCCCCTCCTGACTCAGCCCTCCCCATGCCGCCTACAGGCACTGCCTTCGACCCACTACGGCTGCCCACTCCGCTGCAGTCCCGTCCTCGCCCCGCCTCGCTGTCTGACCAGCCGTCACCCCTGATGCAGCGCCCTTCGGGTCCTTGCTTTAACACCCCGCCACCCGCACGACACTCCTACTCGACGGTGCTGAGATCTCCTGTGGGAGCCACGGCCCTTGGCCCCCCAACCCCATTTAGTCCCGTCAGCCAGCGTCTGAGAAATAAGAAGTGATGCCGTTTCTGGTAATTTACAAATCTGTACCACGTACCTAACACATTTTATTAATTCAGTATGGATTGTGCATTCACTTTTCCTTTCCAAGATCTGAATGATGATGCTTTATCGAATGTATTCACTTCCGATAATGTCGCCCAGGTTATTAGCTTAGAAGTACTAGAATCAAGATCATTTCATAACGTTAAAATTGACGCTTCTGATGACCGTTTTCATTCTTTTGATTCTCTAGGAGCAATTAATTTCGTATCTAATTTGCTTAACGTGATAAATCCAAATTGTTCTTACGTCTTTCCAGATTCTATTACTTCTAACAGTGCATCTATGACTCA
>NC_091571.1:18464125-18466625 GCF_042767895.1 Penaeus vannamei | reverse complement strand
AGGGAGAAAGAGAGTGAGAGCGGGAGAGGGTGAGAAGCACCATTTAATCTCTGCATATGTGTTTTTTCTGTTACTTGAAGTATTTGGTTCTTTGCATAGATGTGTCCAGAGATATCCTTTACATATTTATTAACATTGTTTCACAATCTCAGATTCCATGCTTAGTTTTTCACTTCCTTTTCCGGATTGTCATATTGATTTTGCCTGAGGAAAGCACAGACAAGGTGAAGGCGAGACGAGGAGGACGAGGAAATCTCGTTGACAGCCGGAAGCAAGACTAGACTCTTTTTCCCGGAGGAACTCGAGGCGGCCGGAGGTGATCAGGATTCAGACTCTCCGAGGAGGGCTGTGGCCGAAGGGCAGGGCAGCAAGGGAGTCCTCCGACGCCCTTTCGTGGTGCGAGGCAGGCCGCGGCGCCTCTGCGATGGCTAGGAGTTCGTTCCGTAATTTCATCTGTTGTAACTTGTGGCAGCGGCTGCTAAAGGTGAAGTGTCACGTCACAGTGCCACACATGTCTCTGGTAGTAATCCATGTGATAATTTTCTTTATAGCCTTTGTCACAACAGATATCCCTCGCTCTCTAGCGGATTTGTTTGTGCCAATTCGATACAGTGTTCAGGTATAATCCGGATAGGATTATGTAGTGAACAGTAAATATGAAATGATAGTAAAAACATTCAAAGTTCTGGTAATCAGGTGAATAAGAATAAATTAATTAGCAAGCTAAATGAATCATAATTATAAAAGTAACTTAATGATGAAATGCTATTTGCATGTTATGCTCGTTTGCCAACTGTTGCGTTCTGGTGCTCACAAAGTGCATATATAAGTATGAGTGCAGTGAACTGAGAACAAAAACGACCTCATATCACCATCCGGGGCTGACGGGAGATGATTAATCAATCTATGTTTATCTTCAATCAGTTAATGCTCGCGCTCAAATTTGTACTTTAGATTTGATGGGAATTAAAACAGATACATTTTCTAGCCTGATTTCACGGGATATACAATTAGCGAAAAAAGGAAAAAAAAGTACCTCTAGCTACAAATTTTAGGGCAAACTATCACTAGCAATGGAGAGATCGAAAGAAAACAAATGACGTTATAATATTCTTTAATCTTATTCACTGGACATTATAGTTAATACCGGATGCGTCTTGGCATAGAATGCGTCAAATCAAGAAAATATTGCCATTCTAACTGAAATATTTCCCTCATTTTTAGAAGGTTTTCAACTGGGTGTTCACAGCGACGGATAGGGATTTCTCTGGCATAAAACTTTGATAGGCCTGGTAAATGCAAGACTATAATAATTAACTCACACAAATGCGCGTCATATAAATGTACTAGCGCGACCCGTGGGAATTCCACAGAACAAAAAATTATGAGGTACTCCTCTCTCGCAGTCCTACCTTTCACCTCCGTTCTCTTCCTTTCCCTCTCCCACCACCTTTCCCTTACCGCGTCCTCTCACTCCCAAATCTTCCTTCAATTTACCGGCACCACTCACACGTCAGCATGACATTTGACCCTCCTTTTATCTTTAAACTTTATCCTTATATGTATGTATGTGTTTACAAACACACGTATGTACACACACACACACACACACATACACATACACATACACACACACACACACACACACACACACACACACACACACACACACACACACATATATATATATATAGATAGATAGATAGATAGATAGATATAGATATATATATATCATCATCATCTGGAGCTAACGCCGACGGGGGCGCATAGCCGCTTCCACCTTTTGGGATCCCGTATGACAAGTCGCCAGGCAGGGGCCCAGCCCATCTCGAGCTCTTCCCGACAGGTTTGATCGATCTGCCCAAGCCACGACTTCCTAGGTCGTCCCACAGGCCTCCTCCACCCAGGGTTGTTTCTTACAGAGACAATCTGATAGGCAGGATCAGCCTGTGGAAAGCGCGCCAGGTGGCCATATAGCCTGGGTTGGCGATCCCGGATTGTGCAGGTAACAGGTCCTGTGCCAGTCTCACGGTGCAGCCGTTGGTTAGACACATGGTCCCGCCAACAGTACCCCATGATCTGGCGCAAGGACCTATTACAAAAGGCATCAAGACGAGACTCCAGTGCACTGGATAATGTCGAGGTTTCACTACCATAGAGCAAAACTGTCATTATTAGGGCCCTGAAAACCCATAACTTGGTCCTTCTGCACAGGTACCGGCATCTCCAAATACTCTTGTTGAGAGAGTACATGACCCCTGCTGCCAGGCCAATCTGTCTGCTGACTTCCTGGTCTGACAGCCCAGAGTTATGAGCTGCACTACCAAGGTATGTAAAGCTCTCTGTGACTTTGATGTCCTCGTCGCAAGCACGTACCGACTGAACAGGTTCTCCTAGCAAGTCCCCAAAGTCCTGGATCTTGGTCTTGGTCCAGGAGACCTCTAGACCCAAGGGCTTCGCTTCATTACTAAATGCATCGAGGGCCACCACTAAGGTTTCC
>NC_091571.1:18451625-18454125 GCF_042767895.1 Penaeus vannamei | reverse complement strand
TTCGCCTCCAGACAAGACGTTATTTTTTCTATGCTTAATCACCCTTGGTCAAGCTGGTTTCCTAAGAAGATTCACATTTACCATGCATTTTGTCAATATAGATATAAACCTCTGATGAAGTCAAAGCTGTATGGCGTGTCCTCGTGGATTGCTAGCGCTTGTTCGCACTTACTATACAAGCAAAAGCTAAACGCGTAATAATTGTTAACGATGTAGTATCCCGGACGGATTCGTTGTACCGGGGAAGCGATGAAAGACAGTATTATGAAATATTACACTGCGTTCATATTACTGCCTCATAGCTGAAAGAGGACACGCACGCGCGCGCGCACAACCACACACACACACACACACACACACACACACACACACACACACACACACACACACACACACACACACACACACACACACACACACACACTCACTCACTCACACTCACACACGCATTTCTGAGGAACAAGGGTTACCTCCCCACGTCTCCACTGCTAGGGACCCGCGACCAGCGCTCGAAGCCACAAGACAGTTGACCCAGGACACTTAACCGGGGCCCACGGCCCTGACCACACCTCTCCTTGGGGGCGCTCCCCCACGCGCGCCCTGCTCGGCGCCCCTCTTAGGCTTCCTTGCCCACAACAACCCGCACCACACTACCTTCCAGCCACATCCTATCAATAAACAGCTGAACCAGAATTGTGTCTCCATAACCCACCAAATCAGGGCAACACAAACCCCCTGACAACTGGTGGCAAGCGGCGGATGACACGAACAACAAGCCTCCGAAAAACTGTAAGTACACCATTGGCAATTATTTCCTTTTCTTTCCCCTTTCTTCGCCTATGTGTGCGTGCCGTTTTTTCACAAAGTGCAGTGATTTTTTTTTCAAATATCCGAACGTGTCCGTGCAGTGCATTTTCTTTCCGTCTTTCTGTTATCTACCATGTTTTTTTTTCTCGTCATGATAGATCGTCGTTTTTTTTTAAAGGATCAATCCCCATTTTTATCACTTGCGAGAGTGGATTTTCTTTGGCGTGTTTTCCCTTAAATCTAACTCGATCATGCTAGCCTAGTTAGCATAAATCGTATAATGCTTAAAACTTCGTGTGGGTGAACTATAACGTGCATTTTCTCTATAAATTATTATCTGTTTCTACGGACATTCTAAGCCGCGTGGCTAGAATGATAAGTATTGCCATATTCCTGACATTTTTTTTCTTATTTCTCATTATATCTCACTGCGTTAACCGACGCCATATCGACGTTAATTTCGCATGTTACTAAGTGCATTTATTTAGGCTCGGTTTAAATATGCATTTGTGGGATATTTTGGAATATTTAAATAATTTAGTTATGCACAAACTTTTTCTCTTTCCCGACGCTTCCCACCTATACCCGTTCCTTACACTCCCGCTATTACTATCACTACCATCCTAAACCCCTTCCCTCTCTCCTAACCCCCACCCGTTAATCCCCCTTCCTCTCTACCTATTTTCAATATTTCTAATCCACTAGCGTTAAATTAGTTTTTTTTTGTAGTGATAACGTTTTATAGTTTTTCGTATCTATATGTATACAAGAAAAGTATGCCTTGTTCAGTTGTATGTTTATATGAATATCAACTTCATTATTTTCATGTATAAATTGTTATATTCGTTTCCTAGTGCGAGTGACTTCACACAGGTCACGTCACGGTCAGGTCTTGTCACAAGATGACACATCTCACCTTAGTGCTGTTGCGAATTATGTTCCACATTTTTTTTCTATTCGTCTTCTTTATAGATATATATTTTTTCCTTAATTATTCATGTCCATTTATTGGTAATTTCATTATTTAATTTCTAGATTATTGTGTACTTTTTATAGTATTATCTACTAGCTATTGCTATTTTTAGCGAATGTTCGGATAACGACCTCATTTGACCTTACTCAGGTAGAAGGTACTTATAGCCATCCGACTCTGCTCGACCCAAAAAATACATTCAAGCTATTTGTATTTAATTTTTATTTAGTGATCTCCGTGTTAGAGATTAATTATATTAAACAGCTACTACGATTTCATATTGTTCGCGATTTTCGATTATCTTGATCACGAACCTCACCTCATCATTATTACATGGTCCTTGGTGACGACCCCCAGCTGGGTATGGACATGTAATTAGGTTAAGGTAATTAATATTAAGTTGTCCTTTATGTGCCGAGCTGCACTTATCGCTAGAGGCGATCTACGCGCCGCGCCGCGCCTTCTTATACGACTGTACTGTACGTGAGAGATTATCGCTGGTATTTCCCAAGAAGATGGAATACCCAATTTGCGTTCTGCGTATGAGTTCGTTCGATGATATCCCTTCTACGGTTGGGCCCATCATAACTATTCCTCAGGGAATCTATCTTAAGTTTAAGTACCATTTACAACCACGAGGGTTGTCTTTCGGGTCAGTTGTCTCAGGGAAGCTGACCCAAACCAGTCACCATTTCATTCATTTTACGTACTAATTAAAGT
>NC_091571.1:18432004-18448625 GCF_042767895.1 Penaeus vannamei | reverse complement strand
ATAATGATATTATTTCTATTGCCATTATTAGTATGAAAATTATTGGAATAGAGTTGATTATTGCTATTATTGCAGTAATTTCTAAAATTATCATATGATTTTATCATTATCATTATTATTGTCATTATCATTGTCATTATCATCATAATTATCATTATTATTGTCAATAATAAAGGAATTATCATGAAAATCATCACAATTACCTGAATTAAAGTTATAATCCTGATAATTACCAATAAAAAGCGAAAAAGTTCTTTTTTCGAAGTTTCTCTCAAAAGGCTAGATTTTGCCGTTTTTTCGACATTTGGAATTTTATTACTTTTGGCGTTTATTTCATTCTAAATGGACTGGATAATAATTATTATCATCATTATTATCATTACTGTCATTATTTTTATGATTATTATCATTATAGTCATTATCATGATTATCATCATTATTATCATCATTATTGCCGTTATAATGATTTTTATGCTAATTATTATAGCTATTTTCATCATTATAACTATTTTTATAGTGATAATAGCAATAAAGATAATTTTTAAAATAATAATGACAATAGTAATAATTATAATGACAATGATATTAATGTTATTATTATTTCTATTGTCATTATTAGTATGAAAATTATTGGAATAGAGTTGATTATTGCTATTATTGCAGTAATTATCAAAATTATCATTATAATTATGATTTTATCATTATTATCATTATTATTGTCATTATCATTGTCATTATCATCATAATTATAATTATTGTAGATAATGAAGGAATTATCATGAAAATCATCACAATTGCCTAAATTAATGTTAAAATCCTCATAATTACCAGTAAAAAACGAAAAACTGTTTTTTTCGACGTTTCTCTCACAAGGCTTTAATACGCTAGATTTTTCCGTTTTTTTCGACTTAAAGGATTTTATTACTTTTGGCCTTTATTCCATTATAAATTGACTGGATAATGATTATTATCATCATTATTATCATTACTGTCATTATTTTTATGATTATTATCATTATAGTCTTTTTCATCATGATTATCATCATTATTATCATCATTATTGCAGTTATAATTATCATTATGCTAATTATTATAGCTATTTTCATCATGATAACTATTTTTATAATGATAATAGCAATAATGATAATTTTAGAAATAATAATGACAATATTAATAATTATAATGACAATGATAATGATGTTATTATTTCTATTGTCATTATTAGTATGAAAATTATTGGAATAGAGTTGATTATTGCCATTATTGCAGTAATTATCAAAATTATCATTATTATTATGATTTTATCATTATTATCATTGTTATTGTCATTATCCTTGTCATTATCTTCAAAATTATCGTCATTATTGTATATAATGAAGGAATTATCATGAAAATCATCACAATTACCTGAATGAATGTTAAAATCCTCATAATTACAAATAAAAAGCGAAAAAGGTTTTTTTTCGATGTTTCTCTCAAAAGGCTGCATACGCTAGATTTTGCCGTTTTTTTCGAGATTTTGACAGTACTGATAAACGCCCACCTAACGTGTCTGAAAGAGAGAAACCCTGATTACAATACAATCGCCAATAGAGGTCTGCACAGAGCTGGCCTCCAAGAGGCTGACGCGAACTCGGCAGAGATACTCAGGGTTATTGCCCCAGACCCACAACACGTCATAGAGATCGTAACCTCACAAGAGAGTGTTTTCTCACACGTAAGAGCCCTAGACAGGCACGACAGGCTCTTTAGTGAGCAGGAGGAGGACGAAGGAGAAGAGGAGATAAACATTGAGACTGCCCCGAACGAAAACAACCAGGCATTGACATTCACCATGCCTGTAGTAACCACGCATATATCGACCAAACTGTTTCAAGGGGCCAGACCACGCTCACGCTCAGTGCCACGCGCACGAAGTGACGCTCATGCCGAGACCCCAAGATCAGCCCAGCCCAGCACCTGCCCCACAACCAACCCAGCCAATGAGGCAACAACCTCACAGGCATCAACCTCTCAGACCACTCTCAAGGACGGTATCCCCACAGACCCAAAAGCACTCGGCATCAGGCTGTATGCTAACGAACCAAAAAAATATTACAACAACAGAAAGACAATCGGGGACGAAATAAACAAAGGCAACATCAAATACACATTCAGCAACCCTGATTACCGCTCCCCGGAAAAAGAATCGAAAATATACAAACATCTTCGACAGGGAAATATCAACATCATGCCTAGCATGATAGAAAAAAGAAACCCCAACAAAATACGCTATGGATTCGAAGAACCACGCCAAGCCTTGACAGGCTCTAAAAAAGAAAAGCTCTGACGATGACAAGACTCCAAATAATCCAACATAATGTACTCCGCTGGACCAAAGAGCGAGCACACGAACTCACAAACACATACCGTGAGTTCGACCCTGACATAATCCTAATTAACAGTCACGGCAAACCCGAAACAGAACGAATCAAAATATACACATACAACACCTACACCAGCAACAAATCTGGTGAGGCAAATGACGGGGTTGCAATTGCAGTCAAAAATAATATAAAACATAAGGTAATCGACGACTTCCAGGCCGAGGTTCTTGCCATCGAACTCGACACTTCACTTGGCCCAATAATAATAGCCACTGCATATTTCCCACCCAGACGTCCCTATCTGCCTGACGCTAACTTCTTGCGTCTGCTCAGATAACAAAGACCCATGTATCTGATGGGGGACCTCAATGCTCGACATCGTATCTTAGGGCACGGGAATAACAACCCTATGGGTCGTCGACTCGCCACTAACATCAACCATGGCCAAGCTATTGTCGTGGGACCTGATTTCCCAGCATTAATAAGGCACAACTCGACAACCCCAGATCTAGTTATTACGAACAAGTACGGGAACTTTAACACACACCTCTCACAAGGCCAAATAACCACCAGTGACCACCTGCCAGTACAAGCTGTCATATCCACATCACCAATAATGATACCCAGATAGCCGACTAAACACTACAAAATAAGCAGACTGGGAAAGATACAAAGAACAACTGAGCAACACAAGGACGTTTCAGCTGCACAATTTACCACACACCGAGACCGATAAAGCGGTGGAACAATGGGAAAAAGAAATACTCGCAGCAAAAGAAGACTGTATCCCAAGCAAACTCTTCACCACAATTCCCCATCACAAATTAAATCATCACCTTAACGTCTTAAAAACCCTGTATCAAGAAATCATAAGACGAAGCGAAACATCAGGAGGGAGTGAAGAGTTAAGGCAGAGATACAGGGCTCTGCAAATCGAACTCAAAGAAACCTCTAAAAAACTAAATCATGAAAACTGGGGAAACTTACAAAAAGAATTAACAGTACATTCAGCAGGAAAAGACCCCAAGACATTCTGGAATAAAATAAGGAGATTGAAAGGAAATGACACTCCGACTAGCCCATACCTTCTTAAACCCCAGAATGAGACGATTTACGAAGACGCCGAGAAAAAGAAATTACAGATCACGTTCAGGTCCAAGACCTTCAAAATATCCGACGAAGTAAACCTTGACTTCGACGATCAGTTCGAAAATGTAATTCGCAGAGACCTTGCAAGATTTCCGAGAAAACTCGTCCCTTACCAAACCATAAACCTCGGGATGCTAAATGACGACAACCCTCTAACAGGAAAAATAACACAAGCAAAAGTGAAAGAGGTGATTTCAAAAATGAAAGACAAAGCGCTAGGTAAATCCAAGATAAGGAAAACCGACTTGGCTAACTTACCAGACAACATGGTCAAAAAACTCACCAACATTTTTAATGCATGCCTGGCCAGTGGATATTTTCCAAAATCTTTCAAGGAAGCCATAATCACACTAATCCCTAAACCAGGCAAACCATCTAACAAAGTAGAAAACTTCAGTCCCATATCATTGCTGGAAATACCCGCAAAAGTCCTCGAAAGAATCATCAACAGCAGGCTAATGACTTTTCTCGAAAATAACATCTTAAACACAAACCTATATGGCTTTCGCAGAGGGAAGGGCACCGCAACAGCGATTGCAATCGCTTATGAACAAATCGCACAGGCCCTCGCACAAAACCACCAGTGCAATATCATCATGAGAGATGTGTCAAAGGCATTTGACTAAGTTTGGCACTCTGGCCTCAAACACAAGATCATTGATTTGCAGATGCCAGAACCTATCACCAAACTCTTATGCAACTTCCTCGATGGAAGGAGAGCATATATCAAGATAGGCACCCATGTAGGCAACCCCATCAACCTCAAAAGCGGGGTACCACAAGGAAGTGTAATCTCGCCAACCCTATACATTTTATACACCTGCTTACCACCTCCCACACAGCACCATAACTATATCGCCTATGCTGATGACGTCACTCAACTAGTGACACACCCCACCAAATCCAAAATAATCATGACCTTGCAAACTCACAGAGCCATCCAGAGCATTAACCAAACAGAAAAACTATGGAAAATAAGGACCAATAACACCAAGTTTCAATTGATCTCAGCTGGCAAATTAAAATCCCTCCCCATAACCAGCAACAACAATGACATAGAATTCAGTCAGAGAGGGAAGATGCTTGGCCTACTAATAATATACAGAGGAATAGTTCCTCACTTAAGAGAACGAGCCAACATGGCAAACCAACAACTTGAAAAGTGCAAACGCTTCTCTGGATGCAATGAGGAAATAAAACAGCAGCTATATAAGTCACTCATCAGACCAATAATAGAATATCCTCCTGGGCCTCTGGTCACAACTTCAAACACACAAATGCTTAAACTACAAAGCATTCAAAATAAAGCACTAATCTGGGCATCTGGAGCAAGATACCCAGACATTCCATCTGCAGAGGAATTACATGAGAGATATAGTGTGCTCCCAGTGAACATCAGAATTCATCAACTAGCCAGAAAAACATGGGAGAAACTGGAATATCTGGAAGATGACAACTACACAAAAATAATAAATACTCACCTTGCAAACGAGAACCACTCATGGTTCCCACGCAGCCTCCTGGCAACTCTGACAGAGCCACGTCCTCTGTATAGCCGACGATCGTTGCCACGGCGAGATTGTAGTGAGCTGTTTTTCTACATGATTCATTATGTTGTATAAATACAGAAATTATTCCTTTTGCCTTTAAAAACATCCCCAGCTATTCGCGGGTCACCTCAGGGTAACTGCCTTGTTCTACCCTTCCCGCCAGGTATGAATAATTAAGGCGAGATAAAGACCTCCTTTTAACGTTTTTTAAATGCCTTTTATTATTCTATCTGCTCAGCTTTTAATGTGAAAATGGTTTTATTTATGTATTTTTACCTTCAGTCTCTTTTACACATTTTTTTTACATTTTTAAATTATGCTAATGAGTTGAAGTAAAAACGACATGATGGTTGTTAAGAGCTTCTCAGCCCATGCTTACTTTTTTAAATTTTTACCAACCTCCACTGCCTGGCCCTATGAGCAGGGGTCAGACGAAAACTACACACATTGGGCTTAACATCTCCCTAGCATACGCTACTATTAACATGCGCAGGTAATGCTCCTCTAAGCCAGAGATCCGGAACGGAAGACTGCAACGGGGCATTGTCATTAATCAGGGAGACGAAAGCACTTTTAATTACTATTATTTTAATGTGGCAACTATTGATTTGGCTTGCTGTGGAACACCTGGATATACTATATTGTACAGATAAGTGTTGTGTTTATTCATTAATTATGTCATTTTACAAATGTAGAATTGTTATATATATAAAGCCGGGCTATTAGTAAATATTATAACATTTTTTAGTTCTTTTTATGTGCCTTTTTATTTTTTAAGGAGTTGTGCCCAGGCTCCTTTTTATCATTTATTTTATTCTATTTCATTGTGTCGCAAGTACACAGAAAACTTAAGTAATGAAAGAAAACGGGGAAGCCCACTGTTTAAGAACCCTTGGGGATGGCTTTCGGTTTTAAGCGTTTTATTTCTTTTTAACATTTAAACTTTTATTTCTTTTATGGTTTGTTTTTTACTGTTTCTTTTAGTTTTAAATTTTCACTTTTACTTGATTTTATGGCCATATTTATGCCAGGCCCACCGTGCCTTCGGAGGGTTCTTACCGCTCGGCCCACTCCGACACGAAAAGCCCATTGTGAAATACAGTAGTGCGGTAGTTGACTCCTTCAGGGTCACTCCGTCACTAGCAAGCAAGGCTACATTCACTACAAGATCGCCACGCAACACAGGACGATCCAGACGATCCCTGAAATGTAAATAAAATGTAAATAATAAGATATATACATACATATATACAGACGAGAGGGTTCTCTAACTCATTTATACTGTCCGAAGGGGTTCGGGACGATATATGTGAGCAGAGAAGTCTCGTACGCTAACGGCGCTCGATCCTGCACCAGTGGAGTGGTACCGCTGGTGAAGGCTCCAGGGCACAGGCGTATCAGTATGTATATAAGTATGTATATGTAAAAAAAAAATAAATAAATAAATAAAAAATTCTAATAATAATAATAATAATAATAATAAAATAAATAAATAAACAAATAAATAAAACTAGAAACTACCACCAGTAATCGTCCCAAAGTCTGTTTACAACTCACACACTGAGCTACAGTGCGAGATGTAAACAGAATGGGGGCGGAGGGTGTAGTCACCTTTCCGACCAATCAGGGCACCGATCCTGCGTTCCCGTCTCGCCAGAGTCGGCAACAGGGAAAGGCTGCACAGAGGGTCACCAAGGACAGACTATTTTACAAACTGGTCTCGAGGGGCGAGTTCTGCTCGTGCAGGTGCTTGAAGGTCCCAGTCAAGCACACGCACGAGCGGAATTCGCTCAACGGGTTCGGATGGAAATAGTCGACGGAAAATAAAATAAATAAATAAATAAAATAAAATAAAAAGGTTAAGGGATCGTACTAACAATGGACACAGTCTAACTGCTAACAAAAAGACTTTGATACTAACACTACTAATAATGAATCATGTTGACTTTTATGATAAATTTTTCCTTATGTAGAAATACATACAAAAAAATAAATATTTATAACACGGGAAGTCCACTCCACCGGCAGGGCACTCTTGGCACGAGCCATAAACAAAAAGCAAATGAACAGGCAAAAGGGATAGCCCTTATCTGTTACACTCGTCCAAATTTCCATTTCCTTAGCTAGCTCCTTCCTTAGCTTCCTCTTCTCTTCGTTGGTTTATCCAACTTCTTTCCTGCTTACTTACTTACGATTGATTCACTTTGCCCGCCTCGGCCCGCCTAGTGGTCGTGGGATCGTCGACACGGAATTATACACGGAGTTATTTCATGGACTGAACATCTTACAAACTTGCTACGGACTCTGACTCGATTGCCTGTGATTATGGGATTGCACTCTTGCAATTGCATAAGGCAGACACGCGAGTTAGAGGACGAGCAGGATTGAGATGTTCTACGGAAAAAGGAAGAAAAAAAATAAATAAAAAAATTAAAAAAGACCTTCTTTTTATGTTATTATGTTATATCATGTTATATTATGTTATGTTCTGTTCTCCTTAATCTCTCATGTTCCTACCTCTTCAGGCAAGCATAACCTCATATGTGCGTGGATGGCTGCACTTATGTGTGCATGTATGTGTATATGTATATTTATATATGTATACATGTGCGTGTATGCATAGGTGCATCGACTCGTTCCCATAATGCCTCTATGCTAGCCTATCTCTCCTCTGCACATCTTAATGCTTACCTTTGCTCAGTATTACTTATCTTTGTCAACTTTATCTCTTTAACCTTTAACTCAGCCATGGGCTGCATTTATCTATTTATTTATTTAATTTCTGTTGTCTGTTTTTGCTCTATCACCTTAAGCAATTATCACCCATATAACTTTGTCACGTTATCTTCACTCATCTTCACCCCTTTCCTGTCCTTAGTGCTCTTCCCCTTCGTCATCCATTTGTTACCAATGTTTATTTCTATGCTTCTGTTGACACCTAAAGTAAAATCAAATAAAAATGATAATAAATAAAACCCAATACAAAAATAGAAATAATTAAAATAAAATAAAAAAAGTTCTCGTTCATTTGTTTCAACCTTGTATAAACAAAATAATAAAAATAAAAACAACAAAATAAAAAGCCAATAAAAATTCTTCTCGTTCCTTGTCACAGTTTTCAGTTATAGTATTAAGTTGTTCTTGTTCAAGTTTCGTATTCAGCACAAAACATAAAAATGAAAATAAAAATAAATATAAACTTAAAAACCCCCAAACACGTTCTGTTAAATTATTCAATTAATTTAAGTCTACCTAACTTCCTGCTTCCTCCCAAACCCCCCGAGACTGATTAATAAAAGCAAAGAAAGACATGCAAGGGGTGTCGCCCCCGTACTTTTTAATCTTTATCTTCCTTCCTTTTCAATCCTTTAATCTTCTCCCACCCACCTCTTTTCATCACCTCTTTACTTATTATTATTTATTATTATTTATCTATCATTATCACACCCATATCACCTCGTCACGTCATCTTCACTCATCTTCACCCCTTTCCTGTCCTTAGTGCTCTTCCCCTTCGTCATCCATTTGTTACCAATGTTTATTTCTATGCTTCTGTTGACACCTAAAGTAAAATCAAATGAAAATGATAATAAATAAAACCCAATACAACAGTAGAAATAATTAAAAAAAAAAAAAAGTTCTCGTTCATTTGTTTCAACCTTGTAGAAAAAATAATAAAAAAATAAAATAAAATAAAAAGCCAATAAAAACTCTTCTCGTTCCTTATCACAGTTTTCAGTTATAGTATTAAGTTGTTCTTGTTCAAGTTCGTATTCAGCATAAAATATAAAATAAAAATAAATATAAAATTAAAAATCCCAAAATACGTTGTTAAATTATTCAATTAATCTAAGTCCACCTGACTCCCTGCTTCCTCCCAAACCCCCCCAAGACTGATCAACAAAAGCAAAGAAAGACATGCAAGGGGTGTCGCCCCCCTACTTTCAATCTTAATCTTCCTTCCTTTTCAATCCTTTAATCTTCTCCCACCCACCTCTTTTCATCACCTCTTTACTTATTATTATTTATTATTATTTATCTATCATTATCACACCCATATCACCTCGTCACGTCATCTTCACTCATCTTCACCCCTTTCCTGTCCTTAGTGCTCTTCCCCTTCGTCATCCATTTGTTACCAATGTTTATTTCTATGCTTCTGTTGACACCTAAAGTAAAATCAAATGAAAATGATAATAAATAAAACCCAATACAACAGTAGAAATAATTAAAAAAAAAAAAAGTTCTCGTTCATTTGTTTCAACCTTGTAGAAAAAATAATAAAAAAATAAAATAAAATAAAAAGCCAATAAAAACTCTTCTCGTTCCTTATCACAGTTTTCAGTTATAGTATTAAGTTGTTCTTGTTCAAGTTCGTATTCAGCATAAAATATAAAATAAAAATAAATATAAAATTAAAAATCCCAAAATACGTTGTTAAATTATTCAATTAATCTAAGTCCACCTGACTCCCTGCTTCCTCCCAAACCCCCCCAAGACTGATCAACAAAAGCAAAGAAAGACATGCAAGGGGTGTCGCCCCCCTACTTTCAATCTTAATCTTCCTTCCTTTTCAACCCTTTAATCTTCTCCCACCCACCTCTTTTCTTCACCTCTTTACTTATTATTATTATTATTATTATCATTATCACAGGATTCTGATTGGATTCATTGGATTCCATCACGACTGGGACTCACGCCTGAGCTTTCGACACGAGAGGTCGTATCCAACGCTCCCACTTGGCATTATCGCAACACGCTTAGCATTACTGCCACTCACCTGTAATGACATTAACACGACTCGCTTGGCATGATCCAGAAGAACACGCACTATTGCCCCCTCACTATGGCATTAGTGTGACCCACTTAGCGTGGATTGTTTGCTTGCTTGCATATACACACCACATTTCCTGTGTTGCTTGTCCCCCACGGATACCTGCACCCTCGAGTTGGCCGTCCTTTGGACATTGCACGCCAACTCAACGAGGGTGTATTCGTTGAAGTGGGCGGTGTATTGGAATCACGCCTCAACCTGCACCCTCTGGCCCATACCTCGTGTGTGACTTGTTCCCCGAGATTGGATAAGGAGGTGTAGTGATAGGCATCTCCACCCTGGCCCCATCTCCTTTTAGAAGGGGGGGACATTAAAGAGGGGTGGACTTTGGTAGGATTTTAAGGTGAGTAAAGTAAAACCAATGATTTAACCATGCCTAGAGTTCGCCTGAAAGCTAGTGGGAGCCTCTCAGACCACCTCCGGTCGCAGCTCTCCCGGATCTTAAATGAGAAGGACATCTCTCTTCTAAGGCTCCATTCCAGCTATGACGGCTATGTAGCCCAGGCAGCCACGGAAGACGATGTGAATAAAATATTTGAAGACAATACGAAAACAGCACTCAGGACCATCAACTGTCAACCAGTCCTCTCACCAGAGAAACGTGCCAAACTAACACTCGTGCTGAAAGGAATTGATAGAAGTATCACCGATCTGCCCCCTGAAACAATCGCGGCCGAGATCGAGCGTACTACCACCCATGCTACGGTAGATGATGTCTACATGATGCAGAAGTACAACCTCATTAAGTTTCGGTTTGACAGCCTCACCAGTACCAACCTCATAAGAGAGAAAGGACTAAAAATGTTCGCATTCTCGGTCACACCAAGCCAAATAGAGGCCGAAAAATTCACGGCAATAAACCAATGCATGCACTGCTATGAATACACACATAACAAAAGCAGATGCCCAAACAAAGAAACAAAGTACTGCTCTGAATGTGGGGACACAGGAGACATCTACACAGAGTGTACCAATGACTTTAAAAAGTGTCTCATATGTGCTGGCGAGCACCGCACAGCTGCCCTGAAAGGAAAAAAGATTATAAAAGAAACAGAAGAAAAAAAGACAGAAAAAACAAGGGCAGTACAAAACAAAACATACAGTGAAATGGCAAAACACGCTGCTTCTGCAACTGTCTCAGCCACAAAAGAAACAATCATAAATTCTATCCGAAATGCTACCCCCAAGGTGACCCAACCAATAATACAACTCCCTAATAACACCTCTTTCGAAATATTGGCGATACTAATCAATGCTCACCTCACGTGTCTAAAGGAACAAAACCCTAACTACAATGCCATTGCCAACAGGGGTCTACGCAGAGCTGGCCTCCCAGAAGTCACACTTGAGAATGACATCAACTCAGCTGACATACTCAGGGTCATTGCCCCAGAGCCCAGGGAAGACATCATGGGGATCGCCACCTCGCAAGAGAGATTCCTCTCGCATGTTAGAGCCCTCGACAGGCATGACAGGCTCTTCAGTGAGCAAGAGGAAGAAGCAGGAGAAGAAGAGATAAACATGGAGACCGCCTCCAACGACAACACGCAGGCACGCACTTTTGTTCCACCAGCAGGCCCCACCTACCTCTCCTCTAAAATGTCCGAGGGGGCCAGAGCAAGATCACGATCGGTACCATGCGAACGGAGTGACAATCATGCAAAGGCTTCAGGCACAAGCCAGCCCAGCCCCTCAACCAGCCAAACCATCCAGGCATCAACTTCGAAAGCCTCAACCTCACAGGCTTCGACCTCACAACCGTCAACCTCACAGGCATTCACCACACAAACCACCTTCAAAGATGGCATTCCCACAGACCCCAAAGTCCTTATAATACAACTCCCTAATAACACCTCTCTCGAAATATTGACGATACTAATCAATGCTCACCTCACGTGTCTAAAGGAACAAAACCCTGACTACAATGCCATTGCCAACAGGGGTCTACGCAGAGCTGGCCTCCCAGAAGTCACACTTGAGAATGACATCAACTCAGCTGACATACTCAGGGTCATTGCCCCAGAGCCCAGGGAAGACATCATGGGGATCGCCACCTCGCAAGAGAGATTCCTCTCGCATGTTAGAGCCCTCGACAGGCAAGACAGGCTCTTCAGTGAGCAAGAGGAAGAAGCAGGAGAAGAAAAGATAAACATGGAGACCGCCTCCAACGACAACATGCAGGCACGCACTTTTGTTCCACCAGCAGGCCCCACCTACCTCTCCTCTAAAATGTCCGAGGGGGCCAGAGCAAGATCACGATCGGTACCACACGAACGGAGTGACAATCATGCCAAAGCTTCAGGCACAAGCCAGCCCAGCCCCTCAACCAGCCAAACCATCCAGGCATCAACTTCGAAAGCCTCAACCTCACAGGCTTCGACCTCACAACCGTCAACCTCACAGGCATTCACCACACAAACCACCTTCAAAGATGGCATTCCCACAGACCCCAAAGTCCTTATAATACAACTCCCTAATAACACCTCTCTCGAAATATTGACGATACTAATCAATGCTCACCTCACGTGTCTAAAGGAACAAAACCCTGACTACAATGCCATTGCCAACAGGGGTCTACGCAGAGCTGGCCTCCCAGAAGTCACACTTAAGAATGACATCAACTCAGCTGACATACTCAGGGTCATTGCCCCAGAGCCCAGGGAAGACATCATGGGGATCGCCACCTCGCAAGAGAGATTCCTCTCGCATGTTAGAGCCCTCGACAGGCATGACAGGCTCTTCAGTGAGCAAGAGGAAGAAGCAGGAGAAGAAGAGATAAACATGGAGACCGCCTCCAACGACAACACGCAGGCACGCACTTTTGTTCCACCAGCAGGCCCCACCTACCTCTCCTCTAAAATGTCCGAGGGGGCCAGAGCAAGATCACGATCGGTACCATGCGAACGGAGTGACAATTATGCAAAGGCTTCAGGCACAAGCCAGCCCAGCCCCTCAACCAGCCAAACCATCCAGGCATCAACTTCGAAAGCCTCAACCTCACAGGCTTCGACCTCACAACCGTCAACCTCACAGGCATTCACCACACAAACCACCTTCAAAGATGGCATTCCCACAGACCCCAAAGTCCTTGGTATCAGACTGTTCGCAAACGAACCGAAGAAATTCCATAACAACTGCAGGAAATCCATTGGCGATGAAATAAACAAAGGAATAATAAAATACACCTTCAGCAACCTGGAATTCCGCTCGCCAGAAAAAGACACAAATTTTGAAACACCTACACCAAGGAAACATTAATATCATACCCAGCATGATTGAAAAACGTAACCCTAGTAAAATACGTAATGGTTTCGAAGAACCACGACAAGCCTGCCCTGGCTCAAAGAAAGAAAGAGTGTAAAGATGGCCAGACTTCGTATAATACAGCATAATATATTCCTATGGACGAAAGAGCAAGCTCGCGAACTCGTAAACACGTACCGCGAATTCGACCCAGACATCATCCTAATAAACAGTCATGGCAAGCCAGAAACCGAACCAATTAAGATTTACAACTATAGCACCTACACCAGCAACAAATCTGGCGAAATTCTTGCCATCGAACTAGACACACCACTCGGTCCTGTGATAATATCTACAGCATACTTCCCACCCAGACGACCTTACTTGCCTGACGCTGACTTTATGCACCTTCTCAGGCAACAAAAGCCTGTATACTTGTTGGGGGACCTCAACGCCAGGCACCGTATCCTAGGACACGGAAACAGCAACCCCATGGGACGTCGACCACGGCCAAGCCATCATCTTGGGACCCGACTACCCAACTGTAATACGAAACAACTCGGCAACAACCCCAGACCTTGTTATTTCAAACAACTATGCCAATTTCAATATACATCTTTCACAAAGCCAAATCACAACCAGTGATCATCTGCCAATACAAGCTATTATCTCAACATCACCGATAATGATACCCAGAGAGCCTTGCAAAGACTACAAAAGTGCAGACTGGGAGAGATACAAACAAACACTAAGCAATACAAGACAAATCCAATTACACAACAGACCATATGCCGAAATAGACAAAGCTGTGGAGCAATGGCAAGGGGAAATACTCACAACAAAGGAAGAATGCATACCAACAAAATTCTTCACTATAATACCCCACCACAAAACAAAATACCAACTCAACACCTTAAAAGCCTTGTACCAAGGAGTCAAAAGAAGAGGCGAAACAACAGGTTGGAATGAGGACCTAAGACAGAGATATAGGGCTCTGCAAACACAACTAAGGCAAATATCAAAAGAACTAAATGAAGAAAACTGGGGAAAACTATTAAATGACCTGACGAAATATTCAGCAGGGAAAGACCCCAAAACATTTTGGAATAAATTGGAAAAATTAAACAGAAACGATAATCCAATCATCCCATACCTTTTAAATCCCCAAAATGAAAAGATATTTGAAAACACAGAGAAGGAAAAACTACACAACGCCTTCTGGTCCAAAGCTTTTAAAATATCAGAAGAAAATCTCGACTACGACGACCAGTTCGAGAACGTAATACACAGGGACCTCGAGAGATTTCCAAATAAACTCGTCCCATACGAAATCGTAAACCTCGGGAGACTCGACAATGAAAACACCCTAACAAAGGTAATAAAAGTGGCTGAAGTTAAACGGGATATAAAAAATGAGGAACAAGGCACCTGGGAAAAGTAAAATAAGAAAAATCGACCTGATGAACCTACCAGAGAACATGATTGAAAAACTCACTAATATTTTCAATGCATGCCTGGCCAGTGGCTACTTCCCAAAACTCCTCAAGGAAGCTATTATCACCCTGATCCCGAAACCAAACAAACTGCCAAACAAAGTAGAAAATTTCAGGCCAATATCCCTGCTGGAAACACTCGGAAAAATCTTTGAAAGGATCATAAACAGCAGGCTCATGACTTTTCTTGAAGAAAACAACATCCTAAATGAAAATCAATATGTCTTCCGCAAAGGGAAAGGAACCACAACAGCGATAGCAGTCGCATACGAACAGATTGCACAATCCCTTGCACAAAAATATCTGCAATATCATAATGCTAGACGTATCGAAAGCCTTCGATAAAGTATGGCACTCTGGACTCAAACACAAGCTCATCGACCTACAGATGCCAGAGCCCATCACTAAACCTTTATGCAACTTCCTCGAAGAAAGAACTGCATAAATCAAAATAAACAACCATGTGGGAAACCCCATCAGCCTCCAAAGTGGTGTGCCACAGGGAAGCGTAATCTCCCCAACTCTGTACATCTTGTACACTTCCTGTTTACCACCTCCCACACAACACCACGTTTACATCGCCTATGCTGACGACGTCACCCAACTGATAAAACACCCCAGCAAGTCCAAAAACATCATGTCCTTGAAAACACAAACAGCCATTCTAAGCATAAACCAAGTCGAAAAGCAATAGAAAATAAGAATCAACAACTCAAAGTTCCAAATGATTACCGCAAGTAAACTAAACCCTTTCCCTATCATCATTAACAACAATGAAATAGAGTTCAGCCAAAGAGGCAAGATGCTTGGACTACTGATCACCAACAGGGGAATCATACCACACATAAGAGAAAGAATCAAACTGGCAAACATTCTACTTCAAAAAATCAAACGATTCTCTGGATGCACAGAGGGAATTAAAATTCAATTGTATAAATCGCTCATCCGACCAATAATTGAATATCCTCCAGTACCACTAAACACCGCCTCAAATACTCAAATGCTAAAGATACAGAGCATTCAAAACAAAGCACTGATCTGGGCATCTGGAGCGAGATACCCAGACATCCCATCTGCAGAGGAACTGCATGATTAATACAATTTACTCCCAATGAATCTGAGAATCCACCATCTAGCCAGAAAGACATGGAAGAAACTCGAGTATCTCGAAGACGTAAACTATGGCAAAATATCAGATGCGCACCTCGCAAACGAGAACCACTCGTGGTTCCCACGCAGCCTCCCTTTAATGCTAGCAGAACCACGTCCTCTGTACAGCAAACGATCGCTGCCACGGCGCGATCGCCACGCAGTACAGGACGATCCAGACGACCCAGACGATCCTTGACCTGCAAATGAAATGTAAATAGAAAGGTAAATACCAAGACGTATACATACATATATGCCGACGAGAAGGTTCTCTTACTCATTTACACCGTCCGAAGGGGTTTGGGACGATGTACATGGGGAGAGAAGTCTCATACGCTAATGGCGCTCGATCCTGCAACAGTGGAGTGGTACCGCTGGTGAAGGCTCCAGGGCACAGGCGTATCAGTCAGTATATAGGTATGTATATGTATATGTATATGTATATATATATATATATATATATATATATATATATATATATATATGTAAACTAGAAACTACCCCCAGTAATCGTCCCAAAGTCTGTTTACAACTCACGCACTAAGCTACAGCGCGAGATGCAAACAGAATGGAGGCGGAGGGTGTAGTCACCTTTCCGACCAATCGGAATTCGACATGTGGGATTTTATGACTTTTGGCCTTTATTTCATTATAAATGGACTGGATAATGATTATTATCATCATTATTATCATTACTGTCATTATTTTTATGATTATTATTATCATAGTCTTTATCATCATGATTATCATCATTATCATCATTTTTGCAGTTATAATGATTATTATGCTAATTATTATAGCTATTTTCATCATTATAACTATTTTTATCATGATAAC
>NC_091571.1:18426566-18429066 GCF_042767895.1 Penaeus vannamei | reverse complement strand
GTTTGTCCCAAATTTTGATGAATCTGACCCAGAGGAATTTTTCGGGCAGTTTGAGCACGTGGCAAGCACTTTGAAATGGCCACGTGACTACTGGCCCATACTCGTTCAGTCGAGTCTGAAAGGAAAGGGGCGCTCTGTCTATCTCTCTCTGGCTGGATCACATCAGTCCGACTATGACACCATGAAGGATGCAATTCTTAAAGCGTATCAGCTAAGTGCTGAGTATTATAGAAACCGTTTTCGAAATTGTATTAAAGAACAGAACCAGTCATTTGTAGAGTATATGCATAAAATTTCTAAACTGCAAACTCGTTGGTTATCTGCAAGTAACGTCAATGATTATAATAAATTAAAGGAACTTGTGTTGTTGGAACAATTCATAAGGGGAGTGTCGCCAGAAATTCGCATGTACCTGCTGGAGCGCGAAGTCAGTACAGTTGAGAGAGCAGCTTTGTTAGCTGAGAATTTTAACTTGATTTCTAAAAGTAAAGTAAATGTAAGTAAATGCTCTCACCCCTCCGCATTCGCTCCGTCTGTGGATGGTAAGTCTGTTGGGCAGAATAGCTTGAATTCTGACTTTGTGGCAAAGAAAAGTGGCTATGGTAAAGGGACGGGTTCTGGATGGTCGTCTGGATGTTTTTACTGTAAGAAACCCGACCATATTAAGGCAAATTGCCCTAAATTGATGAGGAAGGGACAAGTGTCAGAGCCTAAACCTGTAGCTAATTACACCTTTGTATCAACAGACAATGTCCAGGATCTGTCGCAGCGTACCTCGAGCGATCATGATTCATTTCAGCCTTTCATCTTCTCTGGTTCCGTGGCCTTAGATGAAGCTAGTCCTTCTGTTCCCGTGTCTGTATTTCGTGACACTGGTGCTTCACATAGTGTCGTTTTGAAGGAGGCAGTTCCTTTTCTGGAGGATGCATTCACTGGGAAGTATGTGGTAGTGGAAGGCTATCTGATAGAAGTGTTGGTCAGAATGAGCTTGGTCTTGAATGTCTATTTGGTGATGAAGCTGCTGTTGAGGTAAATAATGAAGCTGTTGTTGAGGTAAATGATGAAGCTGCTGTTGAGGTAAATGATGAAGCTGCTGTTGAGGTAAATGATGAAGCTGCTGTTGAGGTAAATGATGAAGCTGTTATTGAGGGATCTGACGATATTGGGGAAGTAATTAACGTTGATGAGGTTTCTATAACCAGTAGAATGCTAATTGAGGCCCAGAAATCTGATGAATCTCTAAGGTCACTACGTAATACAGCCGTGTCAAAATCAGAGGTTCAGTCATTGCCATCAGGGTATTATCTAAATTCAGGGATATTGATGAGGAAATATAGACCACCTGAAGTACCGGCAACCGATTCGTGGCACGAAGTTTTTCAAGTGGTGGTACCAACTTGTTATCGACCTAAAGTTATTAGTTTGGCTCACGATTTGGGTGGAGGGCACTTGGGTATCAAGAAGACACTCGATAAAGTCCTCAGATATTTTTATTGGCCAGGTGTTACGTCAGATGTAACGAGATATTGTCGAACTTGTGATATTTGTCAAAGGGTTGGTAAACCTAACCAAGTTATCCCACCTGCACCTCTTAAGCCTATCCCTGCATTTGAGGAACCTTTCTCAAGGGTAATCATTGATTGCGTTGGACCTCTTCCCAGAACAAAGAGCGGAAATAGGTTTTTACTTACCCTCATGTGTGCCAGTACTAGGTACCCCGAGGCAATTCCTTTGAAACGAGCTACATCTCGTACTATCGTCCCAGTCTTGATCAAATTTTTTACACAGTATGGTATGCCACGTGTATTGCAGTCCGATCAGGGAAGCAATTTTTGGTCAGTAATGTTTCAGGAAGTAATGAAATTGTTACACGTTAAGCAGTATAGTGCCACAGCTTATCGGCCACAGACGCAAGGTGCCCTTGAAAGGTACCATCAAACACTTAAGACTATGCTCACGAAATATTGTCATGAAACGGGCAGTGAATGGGATCTAGGAGTGCCTTTAATGTTGTATGCCATAAGATGTACTAAGCAGGAGAGTCTCGGGTTCTCACCATATGAATTGTTATTTGGGAGAGACATCCGCGGACCCATAAAATTATTGTATGAAAGCTGGATAGGTATTGAAAATTCAGGGTCTCTAAGTGATTATGTGGTAAAAATGAAGACCAGATTGCAACATCTTCAAGAATTTTCTCATAAGAATTTAGAAAGAGCACAGTGCTCAATGAAAGGAACATATGATAGAAATGCAATTGAACGAGAATTTGGTATTGGGGAAAAAGTGCTATTGTTTTTACCTGTTAGAAAACAACCATTAACTGCAAAATATCAGGGACCTTTCAAAGTACTGGAGAAAATTAATGACATTAATTATGTAATTGCTACTCCGGGTCGCAGGAAAAAGAAAAAGGTGGTTCACATCAATCTCCTTAAGAAATACCACCCACGTAGACCGGAAGCTGCCAGTGCCTTGTGTGCGATCTTTGTTCCTGAAG
>NC_091571.1:18346566-18349066 GCF_042767895.1 Penaeus vannamei | reverse complement strand
CTTCTTTAGGGCATCACTGATATCTTCCTCTTGGGGGACACTATAGCTGCCCTCAGTTCCAAGAGTTCGTTTGCTGCTATCGCCCCAGAACACACAGGGGCCGACTTGAATACCTGTCCTTTGTAAATAAACAGCCACACACGCAAGGGTTGTCTACGGCTGAGTTTCTCAAACATTTTTTGCTTGCGATCACTACAAATTACCTCGATAGTTTCGCGATCCACTCTATAAACAAAGCAATCACTATAACGCATTTCCCTGTCTCCGTGTATCTGCTTGCCTGTCAGGTGTTCCATTCCTATTACTTTGAGATGAATGGCTACTGGTGGACTGCAATTGAATTTAGCAGATAATCTTGAATGATCTTAGGAGTCTGTCATTATTACTGTAAGATCCAAGCCATTCCCAACGAAAGGTCTGCTTCCTGACAGCAGAGCCATGCAAACAAGCAGTCAAAAATGTCAGTAATAATATTTTTTCTGATGTAACAGGGGAAATTGGCTTTATAACGTCACAGTGGTCTTATTCTATAATTGTGATATGAGTTGCTTGTGCTTGACCTCTGTACATAGAATATTTGCTTGAAAACTCTGCATATCTTACGCCCTCATATCTCATTTCTAATGCAAGCTACCTGAACTGAAATATGATGCAAGTCATTCAAGAAGAAAGAATTTGATAGAAAGGACATTTGATATGTGCCAGTAGGGTTTGCGACAATTTTCACATAAACATGGTCATTTAACAATGGGTTACTATTCCTACAAATGAACATGTAAATTGTAATACTATTAACAATTAAAATGACAATGAGAGGAAAATGAATGGTAAAATTGGCAGTGACAAGGATTAAAGGGGAAAAAAGCAGACAAATACTGTTTATGCGTATATACCTCCTTATATATGTTTGAGAGATTATGAATGTGTGGGACAGTATTAAGGTGTAAGTGCATGTGAGTGAATGATTGTTGTGGTCAGTCAACAATAGTTTAACTACGTTAAAAAATGTTTAATTGGTATATGAAGAGAGTCTAGCTGAAAAAGTCAACAAACCAAATTTCGCGCCAATTTCTTGTTTTAATTTGCTTGTTTTTTTGCATATTGTATAAAAGCCCGTTAGCTTAGTCGTAATACAACCAAAATGAGTACCTAAAGAAGTGCTGAAATAATTTAACCCAGAAATGTAATCGTTTTGGAGAATGCGCCATAGGACACACGGCTCCGCTTGCGGGTCGAGGCCGGGGCGTTTTCTTGACTGCCGCTGCACAGGGTCATGTTCTTCCTGAAGAGCCTTGGGCTGTGAGCGTCGCCGGGGCTCAGAGGCCGGACCTTATTCACTTCGAGGTACTTGTTACATGACCTTGTTAGGTTACTGGCGTCGCATCGCGAAGGTTCGAAAGGTTGGGCACGTTATCTAATACTGCTCGCGGTAGCTTATGCTGCCGTTCTGCTTGCCAGCGGAGTTGTAGTGAATGCAACCATGCTTGCCAGTGATGGAGTGACTCTGGAGTCAACTACCGCACTACTGTTATTCACAGTGGGTCTTTTCGTGTCGGAGCGGGCCGAGCGGTAAGAACCCTCTGAAGGCACGGTGGGCCTGGGATAAATATGGCCGTAAAATGAAGTAAAAGTGAAAATTGAAAAGTAAAAGAAACAGTAAAAACCAAACCATAAAAGAAATAAAAGCTTAAATATTAAAAAGAAAGAAAATAACACCGAAAGCCATCCTAAAGGGTTCTTATCAGTGGGCTTCCCCGTTTTCTTTCATTAGTTTTCTGCTTACTTGCGACACAATGAAATAAAATAAAATAACGGATGATAAAAAGGAGCCTGGACACAACTTACTAAAATAGAAAGGTACATAAAAAGAACTAAAAAAATCGTTATTAACATTTACTGATAGAACGGCTATATATAGCATCATGTTTCCATTTTATCTCATTATACATAATTAAAATTGTAAAATGTGTAAACTAGACTGAAGATAAAAATACATATAAATAAAATAATTTTCACATTAAAAGATGAGCAGATAAAAAATAAAAGGGATTTAAAAAACATTAAAAGAAGGTCTTTATCTCGCCGGCGGGAAGGGCGGAACAAGGCAGTGACCCCGAGGTGACCTGCGAATAGCTAGGAACGTTTTTAAAATAATTTCTTTATTTATACAACATAATGAATAATTTAGAAAAACCACTACAGAGTCGCTTGATTCAGAAGACAAAAGAAAGTGGGAAGAGAAAACGCGAGAAGACGACAAGAGAAACAAACAATTTGTATAAAGAATTTTCGCTTCGATTTAATAGTTACGGCAACTTTCACGAAAAAAATCTCCATGCTTTTCTTTTCTTTCTTTCGTTTTTACGCTTCACTAATTAACGCGAACAGTTTATTTGAAAGCATTACTTCCTTTCTGATAATGGAAACTGCAGTTCGGGAACTTTCTACAGTGAGAAATGATAGAAGTATTGGTTTGACAAACGAGAAAGGGGGGAAGGGG
>NC_091571.1:18342398-18344898 GCF_042767895.1 Penaeus vannamei | reverse complement strand
GCTCCTTAATAGCCAACCCGCTGCACTGTGTAGATAGTGTTGAATCTCTTGCTGTTGAGATTCACCTGCCTGGGGACCCTCTGAAACTATACAACTTATATAGCAAACCCCTTTGCGACAACTTAGATTTAAACCAGTTCTGTGCCACTGCAGCACAAGACTGAGTGATCATAGGGGGGACTCCATTGCACACCTATCCCTGCTGAATCCCTGCAAGAGGCCACACGCGGCAGGCATTCATATTGGAGAGGTGCTTGACACATTCCCTGAGATCGCTCTTCTCAACATCCAAGAACCAATGCATGTAAAGGGAGGAGTCCTGGACCTTACCTTTACCACTGCAACAATGGTGGAGAGAATTCGCTGGTGTGTAGATGATATGGCTACAAATGATCACTATGGCACAGTCACTACTCTCGTGGATGTTGGTCCAGCCCAAAGACCGCAACACATCCCCAAATGGAAAACAGACGAGGCCAACTGGCAAGCCTTCCAGAAAAGCTTGGCCCACTGTCTGAGAGACAATGAACCCCAAAGAAATGAAAATGTGGACGTGCTTGAGGCAAGACTAGTCCAGGCCATAAATCAGGCAGCATCACAAACCATACCTAAAACTCGTCCATGGTCCAGAACTCACAAAGACGTCTGGTACTATAATGACAAGCCCTCTTGAGGGAAGCTGTTTTGGATGCCAAGGAAACTGCCAACAGAGTAAGGCAGGAAAAATGGCTGGAATGGTGCCAGTCCTTTGGTCACCAGATCAGCCTTATAGAGCCTTATAACCACCAAGCCCCAAAATGCATGCATCATGACCCACCGTCAGAGGCGCACAGGCTGGTTCTCGAGTTCTCAGCTAGAACCAGCAGCAACAACCTGCCTCCAGTGCTGAGGTATAAACAACAAAGCCTAAATCCAGGCAGGCTTATTCTCATCAGAGACAAAGCACTGGAACCTGATGACTCGGATGCCATGTTCTCTCTCAGGGAACTAAGAAAAACATACAAAACCAGCTCTGGATCAGCACCGGGATCTGATGGGATCTCCCACCCCATCATCTCGCACTTAGGACTTGCAGGGGAGTTTGCATTTCTACAGCTCATCAACAAATCCTGGCAAGCTGCCACGCTGCCCCAGAGCTGGAAACAAGCCAAAATAGTTCCCATCTCAAAGCCAAAGGATCCAGGTAAGTACCGTCCCATCTCTCTCCTCAGCTGTCTGGGCAAAACAGCCGAGATGGTACTAAACAGGCTCCGCTGGAAAATGGGACCACCTCTTGAACACCTGCACGGATTCACAAGGGGTAAGAGAACAGCCCACAGCATATCCACACTCCTAAGCTCAATAAGCACTACATCCTCTGCAGTTGTCTTCCTAGACCTGGCGAAGGCTTTTGAACTAGCAAGTCCCCTTGCCATTCAGGAGACCTTAATCCATAAGGGAATCAAAGGATGACTCTTGGCCTGAATATCTGACTATTTTTAAGACAACAGCAAATGCCAAATTTCAAGGTCACCTATCTCAGCACATGCCACTTGAGAATGGAATGCCTCGGGGTGGGATTCTCTGCCCTGCTCTGTTCAATACCCTTATGTCCAATATACATTCACCTGTCAGAGGGATGCAAGATCTTCTCTTATGCAGATGATCTGGCAATCATAGCCGCTGGCAACCACTACCTAACTAGAGCTCATCGCTGTCTGAATCTGGTGTCTAAAGAGTGTTGTAGGACGGGTCTAAAAATCTCGGCAGCAAAATCAAAAGCTATGGTACTGAGAATCAATGTCAAAAACAAAAAACTTACTGTTCAGGGCATGGATCTGGAATGAGTGAAGGACTGCCTATACTTTGGTGTATGGATAGGACACACTTTCAAAAAGGAGATCCAATACCTGCTTGACTGAACCAAGGAAAGACTGTCAGTCATAAAAGTAATGACCAGGAGACACATAGGAGCGGGATACAAAGTACTATCATTCTATGTGCATGCTGTCCGTCCCATTGTTGACTATGCTTCTGTCGCCCACATTGCTTCCAGCACAACACTAAACGAAAGAACTGGAAACAGTACAAAATGAAGCAGCCTGGATCATTCTGGGTGCTCCCAGTTGGACAAAGGTCATCAACCTCCTCATGGAGACTGATTTACCGTCAATGGACACCCGAATTGATTTAATGGCAGCACAGAAACTCATACTTAAGACAGTGAGTACTCAGACACCTACAGCAAGAGTATCGCCTGTTTGCAGGCAACTCTTAGCTCACACACACAGCCAGAGTGTTGATACGCTTCCCGCTCAAAAAAACACTGCTTTCCATGGGCTGGACTTCCCTCACCCTGACTATAATAAAAAAAACCGCCATGGGAAAACAATGTGATCGAATTCTCAGTCCTAAGCCTGTCAAGGAGAAAATATCAATACTCTATGCCTAGCCTAAAGGCACAAGTACAAAGGGTCATTGCTCAAATAACTCTTCCAGGTAGCATAACCTACTACACTGA
>NC_091571.1:18325509-18329398 GCF_042767895.1 Penaeus vannamei | reverse complement strand
GTTTTCGTGTTTGTCATCGTGGATGATTTAAAGAGATTGACACCCCCACGACGGACAAGACGATCGGCTCTTGGTGTAACTGCTTTGGGTGCAGTTACGCAATACCTGCTTTGGGCTAGTGCCTTTAATTACAGCCTTGATGTGCGAGTAATTAAAAGCACGACGCACAGTGGCAGCCAATAGTTTCGCTGCGAAGTGTTCGGCCGAACACATAAGGGCTCACGCCCGTTCGGCAGGGTTCCGACCTCGACCGGCCTTCCCATATAGAGACTGTTGGCTACCCTGTGTGCTTCACCGTTTTTGATACCAATTCCACCCTTTCATCGTCCAGTTGAATTAGCTCTGCTAGCCTCCCCTCTACCCATCATCCATAACCCTCGCTATGGCGTAACCCTATGGGTCACGTTATCAAATTAGCGTATTCTGGGGAGCCTATCTCTTGCGAGGAGGCTCTCCAGAATATCTTCATTATCACTGAGGTGGCAGTCACACACCTCTATAAGGTCCATAATGGCTTCAAAGTGACAGTTGCCAAACCTGAACACCTGACCCCATTTCTTTCGGCCGACGGCCAAAGAAAGTTAAAAGACCACGGCTTCTCACCTGTTCCCTCCCCCGAGATGAAGGCTAAATGTACGATCGTGGCCAAAAAGATCGACAAGACGATCCCCCCACGATCGTGCGAGTCCATCTGCCAGGAGGTTTCCGTCAAGAACGGTGTCACTGTTCTCGACGTCTATAAGCCACCCGAGTCGCGAATCGTCAAGATTCGCGTCTCATCCCCCGAGGAAGCCCAGAAACTTCTCTCTCGGGGGCTCATGATGTTTAATACATCGGTCCCCACCTACAACTTGGAACCCGAATGCTTTATCCACATAGACCAATGCCTTAACTGCTACAGATTCCACCACAAAAAACACCAATGTACACACCCCCAGAGATGCTCTCGGTGCGCCGGCGACGGTCATTTCTTCGCCAGGTGCACTGAAAGCATCAAATGCTGCAACTGCGAGGGATCGCATGTCGCAGTTAGTGGATCCTGTCCTAAACGGAAGGAAATACTTAAGGCAAAACGAGCTGAGCTCCGCCAAGACACCAACACTGCACCTTCCTATGCAACAACAGCTGCCACACGACCTGCTTAGACCAGTACACCCAGACGACCCACGACTTCCCCTCGGACAATTCTGCCCACACAACCCCCAACAAGCGCTCTCACACCGAACACAAACCCAAAAATCCAAGCCATCTTACACGTAAGTCTCATTGCTGCCAAATACAACGCAAAAAGATTCGTAAACATTGTCCCTATCATGCTACAGAGAAACGGCTTCCCCAGCATTGTTGTCCCTGAGGAAATCTTTGAAGACGAAAACCTTTACATCCCTGAGTACACCACAACAAACACAGAAACCACAGGAAATGAGGTGACAGACACTCACCCAGAGCCTCATTCTTCCTCACAACACCGACACCTCGTTTTGCAACCTCAGCCACAACGAAGACAAAAAGAAACTGCACAGGCACGCCAAACTACAAATACCACTGATCACAAACGCAAACAAACCACACCACCATCCATGCACACAAAAAAAGACAAGAAGGATCCTCCTGTCCCTGAAGCTCGTCGTCGCAGATTGGATGACACCATTCTCGACGACGACAGTAGCGACTCCGACATCGATGTCGAGAGCGTTCTCGAGGCCGGGCTTGGGCTCTCGGCTGGAGCCATGCTCCCTGCCAGGGGACCCCTGGGACAGCGCGGAAGAATCGGGAATTGGTCTGCCGATTCCCAGGACTTCCGCGTCGGTTCACAGGACTCCCTGCCTGACCTCGAGGAGCCGTCGATCGCGGAGCCGCTACAGGGCTCAGGTAACACCACGCAAGGTACACCCAGGTAGAATGGGTGTACCTTGAGTGGCTAACTGACGACCGACCGAGCCGACGCGAGTTCTTCCACCCCGGTGGAGGACCCCGTGTTGGCTAGGTCGATCTAGACGCGCAATCCCACGCACGAGCTGCATCTAAACAAAACAAAAACTCTCTCCTTCACACACAAACATTTTACTCTCACTAACAACAAACACAACTCCAGCTTGTTCTGATGGAATAAAGCACTCAGACGGTTCCCTGTAGTGGGTCGTGACCGATCTATTACACGTCTGAACTCCGCGAGGAAACCTCTCGCTTCCTCCTTAATATCCTGTGGGGTGAGTTGGCCTGTAGACAGACCAACAAACTCCGTGCTTGACTCACCAATGGCTGGATGGACTCACCCTCCATCCTCCGTTCCGGCAGGAGATCAGGTTTAGGCCGTGATCTCTTTCTTTGGCATGGGACAGGAAATGCAGTTTTCGGATTTTGCAGCATCACTTTGAAGCCACCTTCTACTCATTCCTTTCAAATTTTCCCCTTCCCCTATCCACTCGTTTTGTTCAGTTTTTCAATGTTCAGTTTTTTGTGTTCTCTTTTTCTGTCTGTTTAGTTTTGTTGTTGTTTGGTTTTTGTTGTCCTGTACCTTTTTAATCTCACTAATAAAGTAATCTCCCCCAAGTACTGCCCTCTCTTATCCCCGTTTTTAAATACCTTCACCTCGTCTCCTGACGCTTGTGACACCACCTCACACCTCACCCCTCACCCTCACTCATACCATATCCCTGCCATAGCGATGACCCTCATCCTTATCCTTACCCTGACATCCCACTGGTTTCGGTTTCCGACACGTGGCGCTTGCTGCTAGTACTCGTGCCAAGACCACAAATCCTTTAGCGTAAGGGTTTGTGCGAGCCGAGGAAAGAAGCGTCACGGCCAGTGGAGTTAACCAAATCGTGGTGAGGCCGCCCGAGCCGCGCCCCTCCGGAAGACCTGCGGCCGAGGGAGAGAAATCTCCTCTCGACCCGGGCGGGAGTGGCCAGCCTCTGTGTGGCCTCACTCGAGCTTCATCCTGCTTCAGCGGTGATGGTTAGCCGAGGGACAGCTCTGGAGCCACGGTCGAGAGGCCGTGGCTCCGAGCATACCGCAGATGGCGCCAAAAACCTGCTAACTTCTCTCCCCTCCCCCTCAGTTAGCCGAGAGGCTCCGTGGACGCAATAGCGGGGCTCCACTCCCCGTGGGAAAATTGTGGCGAGGCGAGCCGCGCTCAAGGTCGTGGGGTATTCCCCGCGCCACGAGCCGCGACCTTGCCTCGCCACACGATCCCGCGGGCTGCGGCCGCGCGGTGAACACGCGAGTCTGCCGATGGCGCTGAGCCCCTCGATCCTTTTCCTCTTTCAACAAACCCACTCCACTATTACCCCAAGTTTACCCCGCAGGCTGGGTGAAGCCCCGGCTCCTTCTTCTTCTCCTGAAATTCTTTTCCTCCTCCTTATCCTTCTCCTATCCCCTCTTTACATTTTATGCTTTATGGGCCGAGTTCATCACTCACGATCCTCCAGCCGAGCAAGACACAGCAAGCAGCAAGAAGGCCTACCCAGGCCTTAGCCGACGGGTGAGCCGCCCCTGCTCTCCTCGGCGATCTCCAGCACACCAGCCATACCTGTGGGCACTCACACCCACACACAAAAGCTCCTTAAAGAAATGATTGACACCAGCCTGTGGCGGATACTAATCCATTGCCATACTGGTGACTTTCCGGAGTGACACAAATACCCAGCCTTCTGGAGTATCACGGTTATCGCTCGCTCGCTTAGTTCCCTCACTGGAGGGGGAGTACCTGTAGCCGACCCCCGCAACCTGCAGCGCAGCATACTTCCCCCAGGTTGGGTCCAGGTCCACAGCCTGTCCTCTTGCCCTCACCATCAGCAGCTTCTCGACGACTCATACCGAGACCTAATTGGTTGACCACGGACACCTTACGGCTCGCCCATTGGACCGCAGGCTCCCCTCGTTC
>NC_091571.1:18263009-18265509 GCF_042767895.1 Penaeus vannamei | reverse complement strand
ACTGAAAAAGTCGAGATTTATACCACCAAAGGTGTCAGTGCAAGAATGAAAAAGGCAGCTAATTACGTAAGAAAAACATGTTAGATGACGTTTTAATCTTATCAAGAGCCAAAGAAGTTACAATCTCTGAAGGCAATCTATTCCAAAGTCTACAAATAGCAGTAAAAGAGTATCTAGAAAACTGACTTGTAGACGATCGACTTACATCAAATGTCATTGAATTGAGGGTCATAGAACTTCTGGTAATTCTTGCAGGTTGATAAAAATCAGGTAAAAACTTATAGAGGGGATGTGAATTATCGGTTACAATTTTGTATAAGACTGAAAGAGCCCCAATAACTCTAGGATGTCCAGTGTCCAAATTTAAGCCAGGCAGGAGAAATTCAATGGAATTAAAAGAACGATCAAGCAATCTTAAGTGTGTCTGCAGTAGGTAACGACACAAGAGAACAATACTCAAAATAAGGCAGAATAAAAGAAAAGAAGCACCTTCGTGTAATGTTGTCATCTTCACAGATTTTCTTACACTTACGAATGATGCCTGACTTTGAGGAAATTGCCTGGGCCATATTCCTAATGTGCAATTCAAATGTAAGCTTTGAATCAAAGGTTACACCTAAGAGCTTCAGGTTATCCACTAAAGTGATTAAGACTTCATTAATCTGAAGACATGTATGCTGAGGCAACTGCGTTCGAGACCGATTCACAATCATTTCTTTAGACTTAGTAGGAATTAATTTCATTCCCCACCGAGAGCACCAAGATTGAATCATCAGGTCTACAGTGAGACTGTCAGCTACTATTTGACTAGTTGCCGGAGAAGGAATATCAGCATAGAGAGAAGTGTCATCAGCATATGCCAACATTTTATTAGTAATGCCAGACCACACATCGCTTGTATATAAGATAAAAAGCAAAGGGCCAAGAACACTACCCTGAGGAACCCCAGAAGATACATGAGAATACGAGCTAAAACTACCATCAACATGAGCACGCTGCTGCCTACCAGTTAAAAATTCAGTTAAAATACTTAAAACTTTACCACCTACACCAAAAGACTGTAACTTAAAAAAAAAAAAAAAAAAAACGTGATTAACAGTGTCAAAAGCTGCACTAAAATCCAGCGAGACAAGTCTTGACTCATGACCCTTATCTAAAGCAGACTGCATTTCATGCAACATAAGCAATGCATCATTGCAGTCGAGTCCCTTTCTAAAACTAAACTCAGGAAGAAACGGTCTCAAATGTACAGAAACGTTTGACCAGCAAACGTTCAAAAACCTTGGATAAAATTGGTGTAATTGAAATGGACCTATATTCAGTAGGTGAAGACTGTAGTGGGCCCTTGGGAATAGGGGTAACATTACCAAAGCGCCAGCAATCTGGAAATGACCCTTTACGAACTAAAAGACGTAAAATTACGGCTAATTTAGGAACTAATTGGCCATTTAGTCTTTTTAAAATCAAAGAAAACAAGCCATTAGGGTCTACTTCACCATATTCACCTATTTCAGATAACAGATACTTGATTTCAGAGGACCTGAAAGAAAATGAATTAAAGCATGGCAATGGGTGATATGAAGGAAGAAGTTCAATATCTTCTAAACTTTGTTTTGAAATAAAACAATCTGCTTACAAGGTAGCTTTCCCAAACGGACTATGCATAACACTACCATCAGGTTTCATTAAAAGAAGGAATGGAGGACTCAAGACCAAACACAGATGTTTTTAGAGTTGACCACCATTTATGCGGCTGTGAGGCTAGTGAGAGAACTTCTTTCAAGGGAGCATTGTATTAAGATTTAGCCTCCTTATAAACATTAGTTGCTGTATTTCGAATGACAAAATTCTCCCAACAAAGATGAGTACGGTTAGCAGACCAGAGATTGTAGGCAGCATGTTTGTCCCTATAAGCCTGGTGACACCGTTCATTAAACCATGCTTTATCATGTGAACGAGATTTTAGAGTTTTGCTGGGAGCAAACTTCGTTATGATGTCCAACAATAACAAATTAAAAGCTTTAACAGGACAAGGAGCATTGTAAACATTTCGTCCAACAATGCTATTAAAAGCATGGTAGACACCATTCCAGTTAATTCTAGACTTTAATTAAGAAGACTTGTCTAGTTAGCTTAAAATCTGGCATAGGAAAGTCCAGCTGGATCTTACATGCTAGACTACAGTGGTCGGAAGAACCTATTGGCGTGATGGAGTCTACATCAACTACCCCTCTCACATCAGTTAGCAAAAGATCCAAAAGATTGCCACTCCTGTGAGTTGCACCACGGACTAACTGCTCACACCCAACCACATCTGCAAAATCTAATGCAGAAATGCCATGTCGGTCAGTTGGGGACACAGAATTCAGCCAGTCTCGGTGGTGAGCATTAAAATCACCTATAAATATCAAATAAGATTTACTATCATTCTTTTCAATAGAAATGTATGAAGTCAACAATCATAAATATTGTCATCGAATTTGGGACTTCTATAAAGACT
>NC_091571.1:18208009-18213009 GCF_042767895.1 Penaeus vannamei | reverse complement strand
TGTTAAAAAAAAAAACCCTCCTGCTGTCCTTGGGAAGACACGTGGAGAAGATACTGGCAGCCATGAAGAAACGTGCTACCTCAACAGTTGAGCCCATCATGCATATTGTAAACACATTCTACGCTAGTCGAAGTCGGCTGGGATCATTCAGTACCAACTATAGACGCCGTCAAGAGGATCAAGTCACTTATTGTAAAAAAATAAACATATCCTTGTAGATTTGCAATATCTGGAGCAAATAGGTAAAGTATTGGTGATCCCCACAGACCAATAAGGTTATACTCATCACAAAAATATTTTACTAATACCAAGAGAAAGAAGTATAATATGGTTTATATGTCTAATACCATCATTATTATATGTTCTATATAATAAATCATTGTTTGTCGACAGTGAATCTCATCGTACTAACATGTCATCCCCGCATCATTTTATCCACTTGCGAAACGGAAGCTGTGTCGCACCCCAAGGTGGTAACATTACGTCCGCGACATGGTTTCCCCACAACATAGTATCCTAAAGCCCTCAAGATATGTAAAGCTCTTTGTGACTTCAACGTCCTCGCCATAAGTATTCTCCGACCAAACAGGTTCTCATAGCAGGCCCCCAAAGTTCTGGATCTTGGTCTTGGTCCAGGAGACCTCTAGATCCAAGGCCTTTGCTTCATTGCTAAATGTACCTGGAGCCACCACTAGGGTTTCCAGAGACAGGTAGACTAGCAACAACGTAGCAGAGTCAAGGTCGGTAACCTTGATATTGCCCAGATTTGTTCCACAATGACTATGCACAGTAGCTCTGCCCAGTATCCAGTCCATGCAAGTGTTCAAAAGCGCTGGTGCAAGGACTCAGCCTTGCCTCACTCCTGAACTAACAAGGAAGAAGCTCGACAGGCCCCCACCACATTTCACAGCACTTTCAGCCCTAAATACAGGCTTACTGTTAATCCAATAATCCATATTGGGATTATTATTCTCAGTCTCAGGATCTCCCGGAGTGATTCCTGATACATCATATCAAATGCTTTCTTGGGATCGATGTAAGCTGCGAGCAGCCAATGCTCGAACTCACGACAGCGCCATACAATGAGTTGTGCCAGGATACTGTCTATTTTGGAAATGCCAGGTGTAAATACAGAATACTCGGGCCTCTGGTGCCTTAGCATGTGGTCTCTCATACATCTCAGAAGGGTGTGAGCGAGCATCTTGGTATATTGAGCAGTGTAATGTCTCAGTGATTTTTGCAGTCCCATTAACTCCCTTTCCCTTTCCAGCGAGCGATGACCACACCCTTCAGCAGGTCATGGGCAATGATACCAGTCTGCCAGATGGCAGCCAGGACAACATGCAAACCCCATGATATAGCTTCACCATTAGCCTTTAACAATTCAGCTAGGATGCTACAGATACATGCTGCTTTACCACTCTTCAGCCTAGAGATTACCCCCTTAATTCAGTCAGGGAGTCTGGATGCACGCTGGTGAATTGGTCCAGCAAAGGGATTGCAACACTACCTGCATCTAAGTTAACTGTTGGTGGATAAACCTGATACAACTGCTCAAAGTACATAGCCCAACATTCCCACACTCCAATAGGATCATAGATGATTTCGCCACTTACTGAGTTATTGGTATCTTTACAAAAGAAATGGATTATCACGACAAACTGATATGGAGGTGCTATGACAGAACCTGTGGTGTCAGGATTCACGCCGTTAATGGGGAAATTGTGGTAAAAAAAAAACCCTCCTGCTGTCCTTGGGAAGACACGTGGAGAAGATACTGGCAGCCATGAAGAAACGTGCTACCTCAACAGTTGAGCCCATCACGCATATTGTAAACACATTCTACACTAGTCAAAGTCGGCTGGGATCATTCAGTACCAACTATAGACGCCGTCAAGAGGATCAAGTCACTTATTGTAAAAAAATAAACATATCCTTGTAGATTTGCAATATCTGGAGCAAATAGGTAAAGTAATGGTGATCCTCACAGACCAATAAGGTTATACTCATCACAAAAATATTTTACTAATACCAAGAGAAAGAAGTATAATATGGTTTATATGTCTGATACCATCATTATTATATGTTCTATATAATAAATCATTGTTTGTCGACAGTGAATCTCATCGTATTAACATGTCATCCCCGCAACATTTTATCCACTTGCGAAACGGAAGCTGTGTCGCACCCCAAGGTGGTAACATTACGTCCGCGACATGGTTTCCCCACAACATAGTATCCTAAAGCCCTCAAGATATGTAAAGCTCTTTGTGACTTCAACGTCCTCGCCATAAGTATTCTCCGACCAAACAGGTTCTCATAGCAGGCCCCCAAAGTTCTGGATCTTGGTCTTGGTCCAGGAGACCTCTAGATCCAAGGCCTTTGCTTCATTGCTAAATGTACCTGGAGCCACCACTAGGGTTTCCAGAGACAGGTAGACTAGCAGCAACGTAGCAGAGTCAAGGTCGGTAACCTTGATATTGCCCAGATTTGCTCCACAATGACTATGCACAGTAGCTCTGCCCAGTATCCAGTCCATGCAAGTGTTCAAAAGTGCTGGTGCAAGGACTCAGCCTTGCCTCACTCCTGAACTAACAAGGAAGAAGCTCGACAGGCCCCCACCACATTTCACAGCACTTTCAGCCCTAAATACAGGCTTACTGTTAATCCAATAATCCATATTGGGATTATTATTCTCAGTCTCAGGATCTCCCGGAGTGATTCCTGATACATCATATCAAATGCTTTCTTGGGATCGATGTAAGCTGCGAGCAGCCAATGCTCGAACTCACGACAGCGCCATACAATGAGTTGTGCCAGGATACTGTCTATTTTGGAAATGCCAGGTGTAAATACAGAATACTCGGGCCTCTGGTGCCTTAACATGTGGTCTCTCATACATCTCACAAGGGTGTGAGAGGGCATCTTGGTATATTTAGCAGTGTAATGTCTTAATTCAGTCAGGGAGTCTGGATGTACGCAGGTGAGTTGGTCCAGCAAAGGGATTGCGACACTACCTGCATCTAAGTTAACTGTTGGTGGATAAACCTGATACAACTGCTCAAAGTACGTAGCCCAACATTCCCACACTCCAATAGGATCATAGATGATTTGGCCACTTACTGAGTCCTGCACACCAAGGAATAATGAAAATCATGATCCCCTGCTAGACGATCCATGCAGCAAGCATCTGAGGGCTGAAATCTGCTGGACTACCCATGGCAGACGGGACAGGCAACGCCAGCTCCCAGTCCAAGTACTAGCGGTCGCCAACCCAGACAGACCCACAGTCTGCCTGCCTAACATGTGTATAATGTGTGTGTGTGTGTGTGTGTACATACATACATACATATATATATATATATATATATATATATATATATATATATATATATATATATATATATATATATATATATATATAATATGATATCTATATCTATCTATCTATCTATATGTGTGTGTGTGTGTGTGTGTTTGTGTGTGTGTGTGTGTGACATGGCCGAAATACAGTCAGAATGCAGACAATCGTGTCTGGTAGGAACAGGCGATCTTGGTAGTGGCGAAGGATCAGCAGACGTCTTGGGCAGCTTATAACAAGTTTACTGACAGGAGAGAGATACAGCTGGTGGACAGAGGATCAGACCAACCAGGTAGCAATTGGCTGTCTGTCGCCTCCAAGCGAGCCTCTTTTACATAGGTCTACACAGTGAGTGAGAGAGAGAGAGAGAGGATGCATATGTGTTAACAGCGCGATTTCACAAGGCAGAAGACCAACGGAATGTCGCATCCGCTGTTGTGTTGGGCAGACCGTTTGGTATGTGTGGACTAGTATAATTATAGAGGGTGTATATGTAAAGGTAAATAGTATATCATATGTATGGCAACAGTAGAAAGGGAGGGGCGACGCTTGAGTGTTTAGACATGGGTAAAATGTTTTACAATATAAGTATATATATATATATATATATATATATATATATATATATATATATATATATATATATATATATATATATATATATATATATATATATATATATATATATATATATATATATATATATATATATATATATATATATATATATATATATATATATATATATATATATATATATATATATATATATATATATATATATGATATATATAATATATATATATATAATATTATATATATATATATATATATATATATATATATATATATATATATATATATATACATACATATATATACATACATATCTATATATATGTATATGTATATATATATATATATATATATATATACATATATATATACATATATATATATATATATATATATATATATGTATATACATATACATATATCATCATCATCATCATGGGGGCTGACGCCGACGGGGGCGCATAGCCGCATCCACCCTTCGCTTCCACCTACGAGGATCCCTCATGGCTAGACGCCAGGCAGGGACTCGGCCCATCTCTAGTTCTTCACGGCAGGTTTGGTCGATCTACCCAAGCCATGACTTCCTCGGTCGTCCCACAGGCCTCCTCCACCCAGGGTTGTCTCGAATAGAGACGACCTGATGGGCAGGATCATCCTGAGGAAAGCGAGCCAGGTGGCCGTATAGCCTGAGTTGGCGATCACGGATTGTGCAGATAACAGGGCTTGTGCCAGTCTCACGGTGCAACCGTTGGTTGGACACATGGTCCCGCCAACAGTACCCCATGATCTGGCGCAAGGACCTATTGCAAAAGGCTTCAAGACGAGCCTCCAAGGCACAGGACAATGTCCAGGTTTCGCTACCGTATAGCAAAACTGGCATTATCAGGGCCTTGAAAACCCGAAGCTTGGTCCTTCTGCACAGGTACCGACATCTCCAAATACTCTTGTTGAGAGAGTTCATGACCCCTGCTGCCAGGCCAATCCGTCTGCTGACTTCATGGTCTGACAGCCCAGAGTTATGAACTACACTACCAAGGTATGTAAAGCTCTCTGTGACTTCAAT
>NC_091571.1:18190665-18195009 GCF_042767895.1 Penaeus vannamei | reverse complement strand
ATATATATATATATATATATATATATATAGCGTGTGTATTTGTGTGTGTGTGTGTGTTTCGTTGTCTTCGAAAGCATGCTTTTGTCTTTTTTTTTTTTTTTATAGAACCATCAATGCATCGTCAGCATAGGAAGGATGTGGGGCTCGAAGTATGGAAAGAATAACTGTAATACTTGATGCATGCATTTTATATCTGCTGTTCGTGCAATATACCATTTCATTTTAAAAGGTTTCATAGCACAAGCAAAAGGAATAATACCAATATAGTTTCAGGCGTACAGTCGAGCGAAAGAATGGTCTAGAAAATCACCATCAGAGGCTTCATTGTAGTGGCACGGCATTCTCGTCCTTATGCCCACATTTTTTGTTCGTTGTTTGCCGCCGACGCTCGTACCCACACGGACCTTTATCCGATTTACGTCAGTGATGTTTCGCGCTGCCTTGGACCTTGTGGAAATTTTGCTCCCTGTGGCCTTCAAATGAACGTGGAAAAAACATTATGTATGCAACACGTCTGCAATCCACGCAGTGTGTGGATCATCGACGAGGCAGCTACCCGGCCTCCAGCTTGTTTGCCAATCCACCTGTCCTCGCGGTGGTCTTGTGTGGTTGCTCCGCGGCAGGTGAGGATGGCGTTCGAGATCGCAGGTCGGGAGGAAGGCAGACGGCGACGACCGGAAGCTCCGCGCGGCATTGCCGCTTGGCGTTATTTTCTTCGACGGCGTCTCCACCAGTCGCACCACGTCGCCCACACCGCCCCGCAGGTCGTGCATTGTATAGCCACCTGGCCTCTTGTGCTTCCCGACCTGCGATTGTTATTGAACAACTGTGTACCCAGTGCAGTGTCGCACCGCCGCGTAATGTAGTCGCTGCTCTGGTCGCCTTTCTTTTCTTTGTTTTTGATGGTGTTTGATGCGTGTCTTTTCCAAGTCATGTTCTATATTCAACTCTTTATAACTACAAACTATTGCCTCCGAGTATTCATCGCCTCCTTTCTAGTTCTTATTCTACTGAATTATAAGGATATGGTTGTTAAAAAACCTGCTGGTAATGAATGAAGATTTTAAAAGATGATTATTGAAGTAAAATATACTAATATCGAAAAACTGAATTTAGCACACAGGTGTTAAAACATTATCTGGAATCACCTGAGTTAATACTTCAACCATATAAAGATACTCTTTTGGTAAATATGATAAAAGCTTAAAATGAGACGCACTCAGAGAGATCAAGCCTCCGCCAAGGCTATAGGGTCACTGAAGCGATATAAATATCCACACTTGCAGAATTGCGTTAAAATCACCTCTTTCTCAAGTCCACTGGTAATGTCTGTTTCCCTCTCTCGCAAGGCTAATGAATCCTTTAAAAAATTCCTGGATCCGGATCATAATCCGGATCACCACCAAAATTGAATGGCATCTACGGTGGGCTTAGCTGGTAAAAAAACATTATAAAAATTTGTTCATTAGTAATCTTCTACCCAATGAGCAATCTAACCAACGCTGCCAAAACAGACTTCTTTGGCGAAGGTAAAAATAACTAACACAAGCTAATGGTGTTTCTAAATCACCTGCTTGAAATAACAAAGAAGGTTACTTGTCTGAGCACTCGTGCTCGTACTGCCTGCTGTGCTGTGGCTGACCCGCTGACTCCTTGCCGCTCGCGCAACGCTACAGCCGTAACACATTCAGTTCGTCATTCGCCGCTACACATTCGAGAGCGGCAGCGGGGGTCTCCTACCCCCACACCTCCCTAAGGGTCCTACAAATGAGTTCAGCATTTTACGTTTTCATTATATTCCCATTTTTTATTTTAAAAAAAGAAAAAAAAACAGGATAAATTAACCTATTGAATTAATTAAGAATTACCTTACTCGATGTTATCAGTTTCAGTGTTACGTAAAATAGGTAGAGCTCAAGTGGCTAACACTTTTAAATTGAAATGGAGTTCTTTTTTCTCTTTTTCTGCAATACCTCTCCTTGTCTTTCATCGTTAATCCTCACTTCTACGCACATATTACTGAAATGAAGATGTTGCAGCCCCTGCATGATCAAAGACTTTGAATTGATCAAACAGAAAAAAACAGGAGATACAACTTTCTCACTCTGAACCGGTAATGTTTCTGCACAATTGCTCGCGACAGATGTTTGCAATATTATCCTCGAGTAAAACAAATGCAATCAATATATTTTCATATTTACAGTCGACCTTATTCTAACCAATACTTTCATGATAATCCATTAAATTGTTAGGCACAGGCGTTTGATGAAAACAAACAAAAAAAAGCTATAAAATGGAGCTGTTTTGTTTATACAACATTTACCAGGTGATTACTTGGTGCACCTGTGACTTGTCATTAAATGAAATGTGGGCAATTGTACCGTAGTTTAAGGTAAAATAAAAGATTTGAAATAAAATAAAACTACGATGAAAGTATCTTTATTAAGTAAACTGGCTCTCATTTTTTTGTATTGCGATGTTTATCAACACCCCCCCCCCCCGCGCGCAAGTGAATGTATTTATGATTAGTCTACTTTATTAGATTAAATGTTAGTGACCCATTTGCATGATTTACCTTATTCTCTCGGATTAGCTACTTTTTATATAATTGAAACTTTACTTGTGAATAATCTGGTCAGATTTAGGACGTCTGTGTATCACACCAGTAATTTTTTTACCATTTACATTTTTCATTTATTAAAAAATAGCTTCATGTATTCTCCTTGATTGTTAGCTCCTTTCGAACTAAAGAGTTTAATATACTTTTACACACGTTTTCGTGATATATGAAAAGTGCATTTACAGTAATTAAGCGTATAATTAATTTTCTATACCGTTAGTCTCCTTTCACTTCTGCAAATGAAGTCAAAGGTTTGGATTGTGTAGTTTTACTCAGGGAATTTTTCAATATTTCCGGATACTCTGTTGATATTATAGCTTTATACTGACAGTCAGTTGCTAAAGCCGTTACTCGCTATATTAACGCCTCGAAATTCTATTTATGTTATTTTTTAATGCAACTTGTTTTCGCAACAACAGCTAACCAAGTTCTGCGTCATTAATGGAAGGTAGAAGCATGGCATCTTGTTATTCAAAAGGCGTGTTACTTGACTTCATCTGTGCATAACAGCATTTAAGCTTTTCCTTTTGTTAAACACCGCAGGCGTTATTTGTGCAGTTAACGTCGTCTGCGACAGTGGAATTAAAACCCGCAGTCAGAGTTTTGTGTGCGGGCGGTGCGTCCTTGTCCGGAGTGTCGGTAGAGTTGAATGGCGACTGCTAAAACAACGCCTTATTTCATTGATGCAGCGAAGGGAGTTCCATTTACGAGTTGAATATCAAAGCCGTAGCTGGGATTGAAACAGGTCCTGGAGGCCCTTTCGCTCTGCCCGCAATGCTTTGGTGCCCAGCTGGCTTTGCATCCCTTCGCCAGAAGTTTGCGGTAACTCTTGTTCTATTTCCTCTCTTGAGCACCTCACTGTAGTTATTCCTCTCCTCGACTGTATTTTGGATATCTTAATTGATAAAGACTATAATGAATGATGTTTAGCTTCCTCGCCTTTTCTCGGTGAACAAAAGATGCCACGATATCCTTGGCGCCATTGCAGTGTGCCCGCTGTACGGCTGTATGCTGAAGTTGTACAAAGAAGCTTGTTCCGAGTTTTCTTTGCTACCTTTTGGGAACCCACAATTTTGAACTATTTCCCCAGCGGCTGTAATCTTCATGGCAGTCCAATTGTGTAGCCATCTCACTGATTAAAGGTTTTGCAGTGATCATTCCACTTGCACTATTGCATATATGCACTTATAATTGTTCAGTTTTTTCCTCAAGCTGCATATTTTATCTACTTCCTTTAGGCGATTCACTATCTGCATTGCCGTTTATAATTCACGAACAAATTCCATTTGTATATGTAAAATAACATCGCAGTTTTTGTGCTGTAATTCTAGCAGCGCCATGAATTCCCGACAGGTCGCAGGGCGGAGTGACGCCCTCGGTCTCGGCACTCTGGTCCATGCCCTAAATTGTTGGAAATCGCTCCCTTGTTGTTGTTCTGGTCGGGGAAGAGTAGTTTGCAATTCGTTGTATGAAGATCGTTAGGCGTTGCGCACGTGTGTGATTTCTAAAAACTAAATTGTAAATTTAGTTTATTATTTATAAATTTAGGGGTTAATTGGTACACATTAAAAAAAATAAAAAATAAAAAATAAACGTATTTTGGTATCCTTATCACTCCTTTTCAGTTTTATTATAAGCATCTCAAATGAAATCTTAACCATTTCCTATTAAAACAGAGATGAAATTATATTTCTTCAGAGTTTACTCGTACAAAAATATATAAA
>NC_091571.1:18173165-18175665 GCF_042767895.1 Penaeus vannamei | reverse complement strand
TATGGCTGAAATGCACAGTTCTTACCACAACTGTTTAGTATTGGATTTTCTCCGTATCCTTTCCCGTATTTATTTTTTTTCTAATGTTCTTTCCTCTTGTCGACGTCTCTAAATTCTCGCGATAACCACCGAAGGAGGTGACGGTCGTTACCCACCTTCTTTTTCGTTTTTCCCCTTCCCTCTCTCGTCTCGGTTGTTTGGATTCCCGAACTATGGGCTTGGTCTTCAGGCACTTCATTTGCCTATTTTCTTCTTTCGCGCCATGCCTGGGGCATGGCCTGGGGGTTTCTTTCGGGATTTATATACTAGTGGTTGAGGAAAGGAAAATCAATTCAGTCCAGACCTCTGTCCCGCACTTTGGTCATTCGCGGTGGAAATTTTTACCTGTGTTGTGCTCTCGCTTGGATTTATTTACTTCACCCTTGGATTTACTTCAACCTCGTATTTACCTCGCATTACGTATTTCCTCAAGCTAAGTGGTTGATGGTTGTGTGTAGGAGACGACAGGTCTCTTTTGGACTTTAGCGTGACATGCTGCATTATTATCTGCAGGGTGCACTCTTTCGTGAAGCCCCATAGCAGTACTTTTGTGTATTTCCAAGTGTTTGAGAGCATTAGGACCAAGTGATATAGAGGAACACTGCTTGGGGATCCGTACCTCCAGTGTATTCAATTTTAACTAAGTTATTACTTTGTTTCTTTTCATTCTTGCCTGAGGATCCGTACCTCCTGGGATAAAGATTTTTTTTTTTAGTACCATTACGTACTTTATCGTTAATTGTTTTGTTTCGCTTAATGCCTGTTTGTTGATTTCTACTTGACCGTGTGGGTGATCAAGCAGTCTTTGTGATTACACCTCCAGTGTGACTCTCCCTTTTTAAGACTTAAGTTAATACTTCGTTTTATTTCGTTCGTACTTGAGGATTTATATCTCCTGTACATTTAATTTACAACCAACTTAATTCATGTTTCTTTCGTCCCTGCTTGAGGATTCGTACCTCCGGGGATAAAGATCTTTATCAAGATCTTTTTCCGTAATTGATTGATATAGGTTTCTGTTGATCTCTGCCTGACCTTGTGGGTGATCAGGCAGACTTTGGTGATCCGTATCTCCTGATAAAGAGCCCTTATCACATGATACGTGATTTTTGTTGTTGTTGTCGTTTGTTGTTTCGGCTGATTCCTGTCTGACCTTGTGGGTGTTCAGGCAGTCTTCGTGAATAGTCCCTCCCTTGACTTTTTCAGCCTTCTTATTAATTTATTTCTTAATTCTTTTACTAACAAGTACTCTTACTAGGTATCCGTCAGCATTAGCTTTGGTTTAACAGTTGACATCCATTTGGGTTGGATGTTAACAATTTAACGTAATTTATGGACTTGGATGTTTTTATGCTGACCCCGTAGTAACAGTACCTCTGGAGTTGGGACGCCAACTTAGGGAAGACATTTTTTATATCGTGGTAAGTTTATCTGGTGTTGATTTCTCGTGCATCACCGCCGCTGTGATAAATTGGTGATGCACACATCTTGCTTCTACTTTTCATGACTGAAAAATGCCTGTAATTCCCTAGTGAGTGTAACTTGCTCTCTAAATAAACATCGTACCACCTTAGAACTTTTACTCAACTCCAGTCAGAATAATTTATACAACCACTGAAGTTCTGGTTCTGATCAAGGTTAGATGCCTAAATCTTTCTCGGACTCGGGTCTCCTAAACAGCACATTGCTGGTTGCTCTGATATCTCGCAACCCTTGAAAGGCTGTAAAAAGGCTAGTCAAATCAGAGAATATTAAGCTGATGTTCAAAGAACAGATTAATTTTGCTATACCTGGGTTCCCGCTCCCAGCAGGCTGATGCTCAAACCGAAGGGAAGAAGAAGAATTCTATGATCTTGTTTTTTTTTTCTTCCAAACACGTCCACGCAGACGCTCAGCCTACGCTATCTCCCTTTTCACATCTACACACTTACACATCCAACATTCAGTACACGCATCCTGTACTTTCCTTCCACCCTTCTCTGATACAACTCCTACACCCACTTACACAACACACATGGTTCCCGAACCTACTAATCGGGTGGTGGCAGCGTGCCGTAGGCCTGGAACCTTACATCTGTTCACTGCAGACGAATCTTTTCCCTTGAGCAAAAACTCCATATTCTCGGTTGAGCCCGGACTCAACCAGACAACTTAAGTCTACTGGGTCTACGCCCCGCTACAATAATAATAATAATAATAATAATAACAATGATAATAATGATAAAAGAAAAATACAAACGGTAATACAATGTTGATGGTAATTCTAATACTAATGCTATTGCCACTTCTACTATTAATGATAATAATAATGAAACAATAATATAAAAAAGTGAAAATAGTAATTATGCTGATAGTTATCATTATGATGATTAAAATAATAGTAATTATAATAATGATAAAAACAATGATGAAAATAATTATCATAATAATAATGATCATCATATTAATGATGAAAATAACA
>NC_091571.1:18132684-18137684 GCF_042767895.1 Penaeus vannamei | reverse complement strand
TATATATATATATATATATATGCATAGACATATGTGCATATATATGTGTGTGTTTGTGTGTACACATGTGTGTGAAAGAGAGAGGGTGTGTTGTTTTGTGGGTGTGCGCGCTCGTTTGCGTGCGTGCCTACGTTCGTCTGTACGTGTGTGCCCTAAGCGTCGGTCGTAGCGGGTCTTCTCTCGAAAAGAACTCCTCTGCTGAACCGATTTGCCGTCCTTCCCGCGGCGCCCACGGTGTCCCAGCAGCCCCGCGATCGGGCTCTCAGGAATGTGCGCTTGTTTCCGCCTTGTCGCTGGGCTCCGCCGCCTGATCCAGGGCGGAGACTTTCATCCCTCCTCTGGGGTTCGTTGCAGAGGGAAAGCTTGCCGGGAAGTCGCTGATCCTCTCAGGTAATGCTGCACAGCTACTTCCTGCTTCTCTAATGCGCATTTTCATTTCGGAAACGGTCTTTTTATATTGTTACAGACGAAGAAAATGGACAAAATCAAGTCGCTGACGCGACAGGAGCGAGCAGGCAATAACGCTGCAGAAAAGACACCTGGCTCTGCCTCTGCCAAGAGGAAGCAACGGCGTAACAGGGAAATGAAATATATGTGGACATTTTCATTTGCGGCAGAGGTATTCTTCATGTAGGGCGCGGCGGGCGGCAAACGAAGCTACGCGGAGACACGTCCCCTCGGCTTCGATACGAGTACCATGAACCTAGACCTGCCTTCGTTCCGTTCTTAGCTCCTTCCCGCCTGCATGAGAGGACTTCGGTAACAAATGGTCATCGAAAGTTGAATATTACATTTCATCTTAAAGCTGATAATTTTTATCTTTGTCATTCTAAATTTCATTTAAAGATTCCGGAGGGCCAAACGTAGCCAACTTTTTTTTTCTCATTCCAAATCCATGAGGCTGCGGCCTCTCAAGATCGTACAACAGATTGGCAGTTTGGATTTCCTATTGCACATTTTATAGTCGAGAGAGAGAAACGTATAACGCACATAATGATGAAAGGGCCGAGGGAAAATCGCTAGATTACGGTTATTATGGCTTGTCTGATAGTAAATCAACAGCCAGTTATTAAATACAGTAAAAGGTTATTAATGTCGCTTGTAAAGATACGTAGATAGCTGATAGATGATACTTGTTTAAGGATTAAGATTATTACATAAAATTATATGCTCATGATAAAAACAGTAAAACTTATATACTCCTGATAAAAACTAAAAAATATCAGTGAAATGTCAGTACATATATTTTGAAAAATATTTCTTCGTTGACGTTAATGCTGCCACTTGCGATGCAAATTAAATATACCACAGCGATATGATACGAAGTTACCGGCCTCGAGGCTTTATATTATGGAAATAACTAACTAAGGTAAACACTTTCCTTTGCAGTTTACAAAAGAAAAAAAAATAGAATAAAGATAAGTAGGATCAATAAAAGTTTGTTATCAAAATAGCAAAAGAAAAAGAGTCCGTGAATTTCGCCGAATTCACACTGCATAGAACGTAAAACACTAGACGATATAATAATTGCGATGAGAAAATATTTTATTTCTCTTATAACTTAATACGTTACTTGATAGCGTAGAATGAAGAAAAGACGTCACCTAGTAAGTTACTACAGAAAATAGTATCAGTGCATTGTGAAATACTTTACGGTACAGCCGGTAGATTTTCATCCAAAGCTGCGGCACAAATTCTCCGGCGTGGCAGAACCGCTCCCTGTTTACAATGGCACGGCGGAAGCGGCTTTGTTGGCCAAGAGGCGAGGCGCTTGAGCATTTGGGGAAAACTTTTCTTTTGTTCCAAGTCCTGTCTTTTGCTATGTGTTCAAGGTCGCGTGCAGTTTCAAGATACTAAGCTCACGTTCAGTTTCTGCGCATTTCATAGATGAATATAAATATCCAGCCACAAAAGTATCTGACAGTTTTCTACTATGATTTCCATGCTAGTGAAGTTATAGTTACTATAAGGTCAGTTAGTCTCCTGATGAATGTGAGGTATTCTTTTCAGCTGTTCCCTACATTTGACATGGTTTTGTTATATGAAGCTGCTAATTATTTTTCTCATTTCATGACAAATATTCATGTTCATTAATGTTTATATTTTAAATAATTTTGTGTCTGAGAAAATAATTGATAGGTGAAAAGTAAGTGATACTAAGAATAAGCAATGAGCATTCATATACGACGATTGCATTAATAAGTGTATGCTTGTGATAATGAAAATAATTACGACTGTGAGCGATCGCGCCCCCCCCCCCACACACACACAATTCATTGCAGAAATAATAAAGATCTTACAACTGCTTTATTCTAGACTTGTTTTTATGAAGAAAATGGGTTGTTTGAACGTGGCGTTGGTTTGGCGTCTGCTGCCCTTCCTCTTGCCTCTCTCGAGTAGACGTGCAATGCTCACTTGCACTGATTATCAAAATGGCGATAATGATAATGGTAATAATGATGATAATGGTAATGATAATGATATTGACAACAATGACCATAATGTTAAAATTGAGGATAATATGATAAGGATAATCATAATAACAGTAATAGGGATGACGATGATAATAATTATATAGTAATAATGATGATGATAAAGATTATGATGATAATGATAATAATAACAATAATGATAATAATAATCACAATGATTGCAAAGATGATAATGATATTCATTACAATAACTGCAATAATAATAACAATGATAATGATAATAATACTGAAAATGATAGTAAATATGATCATAATAATGACAAAAAGCTTGATAATAATAATGTTGATATATATAATGGTGACACTAATAGTAATATTAATTATGATCATAATATCAATATTAATAATGATAATGATGATTATGAGTATCCTGATTGTGATGATGATGATAATGATAATATTAATAAGATCATTGCCGATAATGAAAGTGAACGTCAGCAATTCCACAACAAATTGAAAACACCCACATGTCTCGTAATCATTTCCGCGCTTGCGAATCTTGCCGCTTACCATCAAATATGGGCGAAGGAAATCATAAACTATTCCGTTCAAGGCCTCAGCCAATATGTATACCATAAGTAATCATTTGCATCTTCCAACTAGAAGAGAAAAATCGATACTCCATTTATGAAACCATACAAACTACATGTAGAAAAGGCCAATGATAATTCAAGAACATACTGAAGCCACAGAACTCAACTAGTTAATCCAAAAAAGGCAGTCACAAGATGTAAGGAAATCAACGGCAGACAGTATCGAAGTTGCTTGACAGGTTTCATACCATCAAAAGAACCACTTAGGTAAGGTATAGATATAGGGACAGTGTGTCAACAGACAGAGATAGTATTATAGAAAGAAGAGATTTCTACAAAATCCAGAAATCACCCCTCTTCAGCTCTATGGATTTTCTGAAGTAGAACGATGGGAGGTAGAATTATCCATTAAACAGTCAAAGGAAAAGCACCAGGAGCAGGTAATATCATTGATCTTTCTTAAGGCTGACAGGAAATTCTTCTCGACCATCTACATGCAGTAAATCATTGGTACATTGAGAAGACATGAGAACGTAATATGCCACTAGCGATGACGTTTAAAGGATGGCGTTTTACCCAGTTGAGATCCTAGCTGAAATGGTCTACAAATGGATCCGAATAGATGAAAATACCTCGGCCTTCTTAGTTTCACAGATGACTATATATATGTATGTATTTATATATATATATATATATATATATATATATATATATATATATATATATATATATATATATATATATATATATGTATATACACATATGTACATGTATATGTGCATGTGTGTATGTATATGTATATGTATAATCATATAAATAAATAAATATATATATATATATATATATATATATATATATATATATATATATATATATATATATATATGCAGATTGTCTTTGCAGAAAGTATGGGAGAACCACGGACTATGTTGAACTAACCAATTAAGGAAAGGCAAAAAGCCTACATAGAAACCAAAGCAGGACGAAACCCATGATGACTGAAAGCATAAATCAAATCGAAGGAAAACTTGAAATGGCTGACCACCTGTGACAAGAAACGTCTACGGATCCTTCTAAAGAAATAGAAATTATGAGGTTAGGCTGGTAAGCCCTTTCAGAAATTAAAAGATAATTATTATTTTGAAAAGACGAGTTTATAAAAAGTACTTCTATACCATAACCTATGGGGCAGAGACAGACTGTAACAATAAGATTTAATCTTGAGGGATTGGGAGAGGAAATAGGCATCACAAACTAAACTACAAACTTATAGGGAGGCTGAAATGGAATTGGGCAGATCATGCTGCCAGAACAATCACAGCAACACAGATCACGTACTGGACCCCACTGGATGTATAAGACACCATGGCCATATATAGACATGGAGGCATGATCTCGAATTCTTCCAAAAACTGACCGAGTTATAGAAAGGAACTCTTCGAAACTACTTGGGAAGGGCATTGAAATGTTAAGAATGATAATGAAACCATAGTATTCGTATTTCCGCATGTATGTCATGCGTCAGATATTGAACCTCCGTCATGGGCACAGACTGTGATCGAGCTTTCAGCCATGAGCTTGTCATAGAGAAAGAATCAGTACCGCCAGTCTAGACTGAAAGCAGAAGCGAATGCCATTACAGTCATCACTCCCCCGGGTGTAGGATTTAATTCATGGATGGATCAATTGATCTGGCAACACACTGCAGGTGCCTGCTTTGCAGTATTGATGCAATGGCACTAACTTTGTTGATTTTAAGACAAAATACATGTAAAAGATAAAACAATGCATTTAAAAGTCATGATCCATAAAGCAAAGCTCTTTTAACGGACCTGATGTGATGAATTTATAAAATGAACATCAATCTATATCTGGGACACATTCAGGTTGAAACAAAAGAAAAAACATGATAAATATAACACATATATCCTAATAATTATTATACAAATAATCTGCTATCGGCCTTTCAAACTTC
>NC_091571.1:18090184-18092684 GCF_042767895.1 Penaeus vannamei | reverse complement strand
AAACATTTCACCATCGGCGCTAAGTCTGGCCATGGATCTTCCTTCTGGAGTAGTTCATTCCCCCACTGACAGTTCAGGGCTAATGAGGAATAATAGAGTACAAACTATAACAACTACAAGAACAGAACGCCTCAGGCACTTGGCCTGATTCCGTTGGCCTGCGTCTTTTCGACGGCCTGTGGCTCTCAAGAAAATATCTCCGTGGCTCAATACCAATCATTATCATTATCACTGATACTATCTTAATTCGATTGTTGTTGTTTTCCAAATGTTATCACTACAATTATTTTTGTTATTTGGGGTGCTTGTCATTACAATTATTTTTATTTCAATATGACTAAAACTACCACTATTATTACTACTACTACTACTAATATTAATAATAATACCAGTATTACCATAATACTGGTATTATTACTGGTATAAAGCAAAAGCATGTTACTACAGCTACTACTGCTTACTATTACTAATATTTATAATACTACTACCACTAATGATAATAACAATACTACTACTACCACTACTACTATTATTGATGCAATATCCCCGTTATTATTGACATAATCATTATCCTCATCAGAATCGTGCGCTCTCGCATCATCATTACCTTTATTATTTCTTGTATACATGGCGTCATACGCTGACCTCGTGGGCAAATAACATACAGTAAAAAGAGGAAAAACGATTCCTAGTATTTTGCCAGTTTCTCGTAGGTCGTAGATATTGAGATGAAATAATACGGCATCCGCGAATGTTCGGCCGTGAGTGTGCCTTCATTCTGTTTAGAGAAGTCTTAATGAGATCGAAGTTTGAGAATATACGCGTCATAGACGGAAGTGAGAAACAGAGAGATCATTACGTGGCGCTGCAACGCCCACTGCAGGATGATCCCGCGGGGAAGGCCTGCTGTCGGGGAACAACAAATGCCACGCGGCGACGCGGCCAAAACAGAATAATTTGAGAGGTCCCGAGGGGCACGTATTCCTGTCCGGGCAACAAATGACGCCTTTGGATGGGTGTGAGTTACGGGCTCCGCAATCGGGGAAGCTCGCTGCCAACAGCGTATTGTTTTATCATCGGGAAAGAGATGCGCGTCGAGCCACAATCACAGGCGACCTGCGAAGATAAGTATAATGCAGCCAGGTAGGCACGATGTGTGAAAGTAGATGTCACTGTGAAATTGATATATCATAAAGTAATTTTTTAAAAATTACTTTATGATATATCAATTTCAAGTAATGAAAAATGATAATGCAAATATATCCGCGTGTAAGGATATGTGCAATGTATCGCTCTCAAACAAACTCTTTGTTTAATCTCTTCTTGTTATTATGAAAATGAATTGCACCTTTGCCCATATATATATATATATATATATATATATATATATATATATATATATATATATATATGTATATATATATATATATATATATATATATATATATATATATATATATATATATATATATATATATATATATATATCGAACCCCACTTTCTCTCTTCCCGTCCTCTCTCTCCCTCCTTTCCTTCCTCTTTCTCTCTCAGTATCTTTCCCTCTTTCTCCTCCTCTCCTCTACCTCCCTCTCTACTTCCTTCCTTCGCTACCCTCAATTTCTTTCCTCCTTCCTGTCTTTCCCTACCTTCCTCGTTCTTTCCTTCTCTCTCTCTGTCTCTCTCTCTCTCTCTCTCTCTCTCTCTCTCTCTCTCTCTCTCTCTCTATATATATATATATATATATATATATATATATATATATATATATATATATTTGTGTGTGTGTGTGTGTGTGTGTGTGTCCAAACAAACACACACACACACACACATATATATGTATATGTATATATATGTATGTATATATATATATATATATATATATATATATATATATATATATATATATATATATAAGTATATATATATATATATATATATATATATATATATATATATATATATATATATATACATACAGACATACATACATACATACATACATGTGTGTGTGTGTGTGTGTGTGTGTGTGTGTGTGTGTGTGTGTGTGTGTATCTTCTCCTCTCCTGGCTGGACACTCATTATTGTGAAAGCATTTACTATTTATTCTCAATCTGGAGGGAAATCCAGTGTTAACAAATATTACATGCTCTGAAAATCAAGGCCCTGATTGAGTTCATTTTGAATGAGGAATAATTGATAAGAAGTCTGCGACGAGGCAAAAAAAAGGGGGATATTGTTAACAATTTGCCAAAAAAGAAACATATATGTTATTGTTACTTCACGAGTTCATGTATGCTAATCTTAGGGATTTGGCACTGCTGCCTAAGCAATAACTGTTGGCTGGGCATCTTGCAGCCCGCAATCTACTCGTAATGATAAAAGAAAGGTAGGACTGAGGGATGAGTCCACTACAACATCATGTTTGCAAGACACTTTAAAACATTAAGGTGAGCTGGGGTTAACCGAAGTTTTTCGTCGTAGTTACATCTACGAAAAATAC
>NC_091571.1:18062684-18067684 GCF_042767895.1 Penaeus vannamei | reverse complement strand
GCCACGGAATTCGATAAATAATCACAAGTTCGATCAGACGCACATTTAAACGTAGAATTTCATAAGAATAAACTCAACTGCTTTAAAAATAGCACAAATGATTCATACCAAATCAAAATGAAACAAAACCAGGATGGACGATTACGCATTGGTCAAGCAATAAGGCGGTCTTGGTAACATAGCAACACAGGATGTTATGGATGCAGCTGCAAGGTCAAGTGAGCTTACTTTAATCCCCTAATATCCGTTCCCGCCTATCTTTCGGAAACAGGATTGCTCCTTCTAAGAAGCTCAAATTTCCAAGTAATTGTGGATATTTCTGTTGGTTTAAACGATACTCCTACAGTTAATCCCGAGGTTAATCCATCAGATTATGACAAAACGGAAAAATCGAGAATTTTTGGGCTGAAGGGTTGCAGTACCCTTAGGCAGAGTCATGTTTTACGGTAGAGTGCATTTCAAGTGGAACCTCTAAGGTATAAACTGATAAAAGCTTAGTTTTGAAACCTGAGGCTCTGCCAACGGGACTTGAAGGTCAGTGGCAGTACCGCAGGGCTGCTTCCACAGCCTTCCCAGCAAGTGCGAGGTCTGCATGAAACACAGGGCCGAGCTATATACGTCTCCGGAAAGCGCTGGCGATCCCTTATCGATGCTTCGCCTGTCGTTAACGAAAGTAGCCAAGTTTTTCACGAAGCAACACTTTAGGTTGGCGATCCTTAGCTCGCGTTTTCGTTAGATATATATTAGCTTGCCTTGAACGACTATGAATTTGTTTTCCTTGTCACACAAATCATCATAAGTAGAAAATACAAGAAAACCTATCCAAAAGCAAAGATCGCTCATATCTATTATCTTATGCAACTGAGCAACATTACAGACATAATGGATATATAAATTCAAATAAATTAAAGGCAACTAGAACTGTGAGAGGAATGTCAAACCAAGGAAATTCTACGTATTGCAATCACATTTGCAACTATTTGAAATATGTCTAAAGGGCATGAATGCCCCTGCCTTGGCATTTTCATATATGTGTAAATACCATGATGGCGTAAACCTATATAGAACGTAAAGGTAACTATCTCATAACAATCATGATTTATATAAAATCATATTTCAGATATTCATCCAAACCCTAACCAATGTAGAACAAATTCAACCTGATGTAGCTAGACGAAAACTTACATCACACAGTATGGCAAAACAAAAACTCATCCAGGGACGTACTGTATGAATAACCCTGGTCCAAGAATTGGAAAAAAAATCATGACAAGTCAGAGTACAGCTCCCTTTTTTTTCTTAAAACATGCTTTCCGTCCTTAGTAACGGAAAGTTTTATTTTTCATTATCTATTGCTCACAAGTTGTTGTGACACATTAAAATTATCGGCAGTTGTTATCTTGAAGTTGCCAGTTATCAAAGAGCTGCAGATGGGGTGGTTTTAGTGATCCTGGAAATAAACGCTACATATTTCAGAATCTAACAATCAAAGCATATTTCATTCTCTAATTACGGCAAACTTTCATATATTTACAAGGCTAATATATTTCCGAAATACTGGAAGCTGACATTGAAGTTATATGTAGGCTAGAATACCTGGAAAGGAAATAAAATGTATTTTGCAAATTATTGGTTATGTATTATAAATATACTCATTAGGATGATAAATCCCATTCATATCAATTAAATAACAATCTTTGTTAATTCTATTAATCTTGTGAAGCCCTTCGCGACAGCAGCGAGTTGTGAAGCAGCCACCACAGCCGTGATGAGAAACTCAATACATGTTTGGTAAGACAGAGATTTCCGATCTTTCTGGTAATCTATCCTAAAATTTATAACAAGCCCATGCACTATGACACCGAATATATATTACGAAGTTTGTTGGCTGTTGCCAGAAGCGCGGAGGCTCGCACATATCATTTATTTATTTTGAATAGGAAAACTAGGCTTTATCACTTTCGAAAATCTTTCCTGTTATGGTAACTAAAGCTGTCAACCAAATATATATGGTTAATTTGGTGATGAGATCCAGTGTTCACGAACACTTTCTACATTAGAAAATTTTTAAAAAATGAAATATCTTATATAATTACTCATTACTTTATAATTATATATATATATATGTAGATTTTTGGGTTTTCTAGACAATTCTGCTGCATTCAATTGAACTTCATTGAAATTGCTTGCTAAAGGTGCGATGATGGAGAAGGGCATTGATGGTTCTCGTACTCGGGCGATGTCCCGATATTCTATCAACCGCGAAAGCCTGGCTTGTTTTGTGGTAGGGAAACTGGACCAAGTTTGTGGCTGACAGCGCCAGCAATATGGAAAGAAGGGACTTTTGGCACCAATTTAGGAATCGTCTGACGAAGAGTCGGGCATTGCCTACATCTTGTTTTTTTATAGTCCAACCCACAGTCCAAGTAAAAAAATAATAATGATCGAGTAGCCAATGCGAGACGCAATAATTGTTTCACTTCCAGTTCCTTCAAAGCCCTCCTTGTGAATATGGTTGATGCTGACATCTATTGCTGGCAGCGCAGGATGAAATTTTTGAATTGGGCGAGACGAGGGAAGGGCTCGCTCAAATAAGTACAAGACGAGGACGTACGGGGCCGGACTAAAAAAAACACGAGTCAGGCAGTGCCCGACTCTTCGCGATCGCCTGCCCTTTCCCGAAACTCTTCTGGTAAGGCCCTTAGACTAATTAAAAATTTCATAATAGATCACCAGAGAGATCGGAAAGCTCTGTCTGTCTTACAACTCATGTACTGAAGATTTGCGATCGCTTGAATAGAATTCACAAGATTTGTTATTTACTTGATTTGAACGAAATTTATCGTCCTTATTAGTATATCTATGATGCATACCCAATAATTTTGCAAAAATGCATTTCATTCCCTCTCCAGATAATGTAGGCTATCTATAATTTTAATGGATTCCAGTAATTGGAAATTATTACGCTAGTTTTGTGAATTTATAAAATTACAAAAGATTTAAAGATATACTTTGTTTCCGATATGGCAGTAGATGTAGATGAATTGGACGATCTAGAAGCTCTTGAAGGTATTCATGCTGTAGCCTAACACAGCACACCAAGAACATGCATCACTGGCTGGATAAATGTCTACATATATGTACATATAAATATATATATACACACACAAATATATTTACATACACCCCCCCCCACACACACATACATACATACATGCATAATTCACATACACACACACACACACACACACACACACACACACACACACACACACACACACACACACATATATATATATATATATATATATATATATATATATATATATATATGTATGTATATATATATATGTATATATATATACTCGTGTATATATTTCTATATATATTTGTATGTGGTGGGTGATTTACACATATGCATCAATCTCACTTTATCAGTGGCTCATCTTTTTGGACAATAATATGAATGGTATTATTTTGATACAAAAGTTCATGATTACTTAAATACAACTTAGCTTATGAATAACAACATGTAGCTTTTCTCTTCAGGATCACTAATACCACCCTATGTGCAGCTCTTGATAAGTGGCAGCTGGCAATTGCTGACAATTTTGACGTGTCACAGCAACTTGAGAGCAATAAACAATAATACTGTAATAAAATAATACCGTTTCCTTTATCACACTAACAAAATTCTGCTTATTGCAATTACATTTCCACCTTACTGATACATGAATGACCCTACTATAGCCATTTCAAAGATATGAAAAATATTGGTGTAATCCTATATAGAACTTGAAGGTAAATATATCATATTAATTATGTTTTATATCAAATAAGATTTTAAATATTCATCCAAACACTGGAACTGTAGTTCACACCTAATGTAGCTATACTGAGACTTATTATATCACAATGCATAAAAAACAGTCTGGAGCTTTTCTGTTTCAGTTTACTTTATATATTTATAAATCCATTTTATGTCTGTCATATTGTTCAGTTATACAAGATATTTTAATTTGCGATTTTTTGCCTTTAGATAGGTTCCCTCAGTATCTTGTGGACAGGCTTTCTTTATTTCTACTTCGGGTGATGTGTGCGTCAAGGTAAAATAATTCAAATTTCCCGCGCTGTTTAAAGTTAGCGATGTTCTATCTAGCGGAAACACGGGCGAAGGATCGCCTGACGAAAGTGTTGTTTCGTGGTACGCCCAGAAAGGGCAGGCAATCGCCTGCCCTTTCCCGAAACTTTTATGGTACCGCACATGGAAGCCATACTCCGATGTAGCTGTAGCCTTTATATGCTTGAGAGCGAACAAGCGGAAGCGAGAGGGAGAAAGAGAGAGGGAAGGAGGGGGGACGGAGCAAAGGAAAGGGAGAGAGAGAAAAAAGAGGAGAGGGAGAATTAGAGGGAAAGGAAAAGGAAGAGGGAGGGAAAGCCAAAGGCACAAAGAGAGAAAGAGAAGTAGGGACGGATGTGGAGAACGAGAAAGTTGAAGAGAAAGTAAGAGTGAGTGAATGAGTGAGTGTGTGTGTGAATGTGTGTGTGAGTGTGTGTGTGTGTGTGAGTGAAAATGATTTTGTGTTTGTCTCCGCCGGGAGTCGAACCCGGTTTTCCCACTTTAGAGACGGCTGCTATTACACTCAAGTGGACTGAAATATGCAATATTCCGTGATTTTTAATTGGCGTTTCTCCTTTGGCAGCCCGGTATTATTTATGGGAAAAAACACGAGAATGTCCCAGATTGATTTTAAAAAATGAGGTGAGGGAGGAGAGGGGAGCTGTAGGTTGAGCGAGCGAGAAATATTTCCAGAAAGAGCAAAGGAGCCAAATGCGACGAGGCTTACACTCAGAGATAAGACAGCTCTATCTTATTTCCTCTGTTTACCATTCGGAGCACTTTGGTGTCCATTTAGCCAGCTTTTGTTCAGATCATCAATTTAGCACTACTAGCTGGGGACGATACCTATATAAACTGTGTCTGCCTCAGAGTGGCATCG
>NC_091571.1:18032684-18037684 GCF_042767895.1 Penaeus vannamei | reverse complement strand
AGAAAGGTGACTATGACGTGCCACTAATACATTGCTCCCTTGGGTCCCTTTGGCCGAGTTTAGGAAGTTTTTTACTTTATATCTGATAGATATACACAAAAAACACTAAAATGGTATTTTCTTTTCTTTGATTTACTAATTAGAATAGTCATCTGTCATTCTTTTTATATACAAATGCTTCATATAAATCAAGGTTTTATGTAATGGTAATGTCTAGGAAGGGAATGTCCACCGTCATTGAAAATTGGAAGAATCTTTACCATTGCTAGATTACAGCTGTGTATGTGTCTATAAATATTCTATTCAACTTTTTCAGCCTCCTTCTCTAGATCTGTTTTCAGAAATAGGTCTTCCCCAATCTTCTTCACGTCGTTCGGTCTCCAGTTTTACGGCGCTAATGGTTTGTATGTAAATATATATACATGCGTGTGTATATATACACATACATATAAATGCGTGTGTGTGTGTAAGAAATGAACTGAAATTTCAGCGCCCGACAAGAAGTAAAAGAATCCCGAATAGGGAAGACTGTTGGTCTATATTTTAGGTGACATTTCCCACTTTGGAAATCTGAAGAGGCTTGAGGATCGTGGCGGTTGTAAGAAGTTTGATGAGTTTTAAAGTGAGTGTCGGAGGCGACGGGAAGACGAGCCGGCGGCCCGCCTCGAGTGCGACCGATGTCTGGCGGAAATTAAACGCTTGAATTTTCCTTTGACTTGGCCTCAAGGTGGCTGCCGCCCTGCGTTTGTTATTTCGGTAAGGGATTTCAACGCGAACAGAGAGAAAGGGGTTAGGGAGACAAGGAAAAGGGAACGGGCAAAGCGAAGGTCTAAGGGGAGACACGCGGCAGAGAGAGAGAGGGGGAAAGACCATCTCAAAAAATCAGGTAACGATATTAATTTTTCAGACTGAAAAAGAAAAACTATTTTCGCAGCTCTCAGTTATTGTTTGCATTTTTCTCGTTTTTTACCGCAAATATTGGGGATGAATTAGCTAGGAGTAGTCAGGAATATGACCAAGATTTATCTCCCAAAAATATGAAACACATTTTCTTTCCTCTGAACGAGTAGGCAAATGTTGGCACAAAGGCTGACGAAGAGGATCTACGCCCGTCGACATGTGCTGTTTACGCGAATATGTGAGCGTGCGTCGACGGTGCTAAGGGCCAATTCTGGTCTTTCCAGTTTCTGTTTTCTGTTAGAGTAATTAGCTGTTACTTCTCATTTCGAATACATGATAAAGACGCAGGGAAATTTGAGCAATACTTGCCCTGATTAACATGTCTGCCTGGTTCCCAATCTTGGGCTACACCTTTTCAAATTTTCAAACGCGATTGTGTTCGTTATAGGTCGTGCTAGTTATATCTCGGCTGCAAGGTCCAATACAGTAATAAATGCCAAGACGACACCCTCTTCGGCGAGGTAGTTATTACGTAACAATTTTAGTTTTAGCCTCGGGTCTCCTCGAGTCCTGTATCGACATTATATTTGGCTCAGACTCGAGCCTTTCATTCGAGCGATGCTAGTTTTCTCGACGAGTTTCACGCGGAAATCACACGAAGGTTGAACACTCGAGTCGCTCCTCTAGGTTCAGCCGTATCGGAGCCGCGAAGAGGGTTCGGCACCCCTGAGTGGCGAGGTCAGTTCAGGCCATTTGTACCCGCCGAGATGGCATGAGGTCAAGGAGATAGACTGAGGCAGGAGAGGGGAGGGAGGAGGTCCCGTGGGAGGGAAACAGTGAGAGGATGAACCAGGAAGAAGCCGCTTAGGAGCGATGAAAAGGCTGGACAGAAGGCTTAAAAGAGAGATTAATTTTAAATGTAAATTAGATATGACTGAAAGACAAATGTAAATGGTCGGCGAAAGAGCATCACGAGGGCTGGTTTGTTCCTGTGAGGCGAACCTCACCAAAGATTTTGTTCTTCATTTGAAAAATCAATCTACACCGCATTCATCTAGTGGGGAAAGAAGTTAATAAAACTTCAGACTAGTAATAAACGGCTAAGGAGAAATGAGTAGAGATAGCCGGATGAGGAGGAGGGGGCCGAGGGCCGGATGAGGAGAGGAGGGCCGGATGAGGAGGAGAAATCTGAGGGCCGGATGAGGAAGAGAGGACCATATGAGGAGGAGAGAGCCGACGGCCGGATGAGGAGCAGAGGGCCGGATGAGGAGAGGAGGGCCGGATGAGGAGGAGAAATCTGAGGGCCGGATGAGGAAGAGAGGACCATATGAGGAAGAGAGGGCCGACGGCCGGATGAGGAGGAGAGGTCTGAGGGCCGGATGAGGAGGAGAGGGCCGATAGCCGGATAAGGAGGAGAGGGCCGGATGAGGAGATGAGGGCCGGATGAGGAGGAGAGGGCCGGATGAGGAGGAGAGGGCCGGATGAGGAGGAAAGGGCCGGATGAGGAGGAGAGGGCCGAGGGCCGGATGAGGAGGAGAGGGTCGAGGGCCGGATGAGGAGGAGAGGGCCGGATGAGGAGGAGAGGGCCGAGGGCCGGATGAGGAGGAGAGGGCCGGATGAGGAGGAGAGGGTCGGATGAGAAGGAGAGGGCCGAGAGCCGAATGAGGAGGAGAGGGCCGGATGAGGAGAAGAGGGCCGGATGAGAAGGAGAGGGCCGGATGAGGAGGAGAGGGCCGGATGAGAAGGAGAGGGCCGAGGGCCGAATGAGGAGGAAAGGGCCGGATGAGGAGGAGAGGGCCAGATGAGGAGGAGAGGGCCGGATGAGGAGGAGAGGGCCGGATGAGGAGGAGAGGGCCGAGGACCGGATGAGGAGGAGAGGGCCGGATGAGGAGGAGAGGGCCGGATGAGGAGGAGAGGGCCGGATGAGGAGGAGAGGGCCGGATGAGAAGGAGAGGGCCGAGGGCCGAATGAGGAGGAAAGGGCCGGATGAGGAGGAGAGGGCCGGATGAGGAGGAGAGGGCCGGATGAGGAGGAGAGGGCCGAATGAGGAGGAGAGGGCCGAGGGCCGGATGAGAAGGAGAGGGCCGAGGGCCGAATGAGGAGGAGACCGAGGGCCGGATGAGGAGGAGAGGGCCGAGGGCCGGATGAGGAGGAGAGGGCCGAATGAGGAGGAGAGGGCCGGATGAGAAGGAGAGGGCCGGATGAGGAGGAGAGGGCCGGATGAGAAGGAGAGGGCCGAGGGCCGAATGAGGAGGAAAGGGCCGGATGAGGAGGAGAGGGCCGGATGAGGAGGAGTGGGCCGGATGAGGAGGAGAGGGCCGAGGGCCGGATGAGGAGGAGAGGGCCGGATGAGGAGGAGTGGGCCGGATGAGGAGGAGAGGGCCGAGGGCCGGATGAGGAGGAGAGGGCCGGATGAGGAGGAGTGGGCCGGATGAGGAGGAGAGGGCCGAGGGCCGGATGAGGAGGAGAGGGCCGAGGGCCGGATGAGGAGGAGAGGGCCGAGGGCCGGATGAGGAGGAGAGAGCCGAGGGCCGGATGAGGAGGAGATGGCCGAGGGCCGGATGAGGAGGAGAGGGCCGGATGAGGAGGAGAGGGCCGAGGGCCGGATGAGGAGGAGAGGGCCGAGGGCCGGATGAGGAGGAGAGAGCCGAGGGCCGGATGAGGAGGAGATGGCCGAGGGCCGGATGAGGAGGAGAGGGCCGGATGAGGAGGAGAGGGCCGGATGAGGAGGAGAGGGCCGGATGAGGAGGAGAGGGCCGGATGAGGAGGAGAGGGTCGAGGGCCGGATGAGGAGGAGAGGGCCGAATGAGGAGGAGAGGGCCGAGGGCCGAATGAGGAGGAGAGGGCCGAGGGCCGGATGAGGAGGAGAGGGCCGAGGGCCGGATGAGGAGGAGAGGGCCGAGGGCCGGATGAGGAGGAGAGGGCCGAGGGCCGGATGAGGAGGAGAGGGCCGAGAGCCGGATGAGGAAGAGAGGGCCGAGGGCCGGATGAGGAGGAGAGGGCCGAGGGCCGGATGAGGAGATGAGGGCCGGATGAGGAGGAGAGGGTCGAGGGCCGGATGAGGAGGAGAGGGCCGAGGGCCGGATGAGGAGGAGAGGGTCGAGGGCCGGATGAGGAGGAGAGGGCCGAATGAGGAGGAGAGGGCCGAGGGCCGAGGGCCGAATGAGGAGGAGAGGGCCGAGGGCCGGATGAGGAGGAGAGGGCCGAGGGCCGAATGAGGAGAAGAGGGCCGAGGGCCGGATGATGAGGAGAGGGCCGAGGGCCGGATGAGGAGGAGAGGGCCGAGGGCCGGATGAGGAAGAGAGGGCCGAGGGCCGGATGAGGAGGAGAGGGCCGAGGGCCGGATGAGGAGGAAAGGGCCGAGGGCCGGATGAGGAGGAGAGGGCCGAGGGCCGGATGAGGAGGAGAGGGCCGAGGGCCGAATGAGGAGGAGAGGGCCGAGGGCCGGATGAGGAGGAGAGGGCCGAGGGCCGGATGAGGAGGAGAGGGCCGAGGGCCGGATGAGGAGGAGAGGGCCGAGGGCCGAATGAGGAGGAGAGGGTCGAGGGCCGGATGAGGAGGAGAGGCCCGAGGGCCGGATGAGGAGATGAGGGCCGGATGAGGAGGAGAGGGTCGAGGGCCGGATGAGGAGGAGAGGGCCGAGGGCCGGATGAGGAGGAGAGGGTCGAGGGCCGGATGAGGAGGAGAGGGCCGAATGAGGAGGAGAGGGCCGAGGGCCGAATGAGGAGGAGAGGGCCGAGGGCCGGATGAGGAGGAGAGGGCCGAGGGCCGGATGAGGAGGAGAGGGCCGAGGGCCGGATGAGGAGGAGAGGGCCGAGGGCCGGATGAGGAGGAGAGGGCCGAGGGCCGGATGAGGAGGAGAGGGCCGAGGGCCGGATGAGGAGGAGAGGGCCGAGGGCCGGATGAAGAGATGAGGGCCGGATGAGGAGGAGAGGGCCGAGGGCCGGATGAGGAGGAGAGGGCCGGATGAGGAGAAGAGGGCCGGATGAGGAGGAGAGGGTCGAGGGCCGGATGAGGAAGAGAGGGCCGGATGAGGAGGAGAGGGCCGGATGAGGAGGAAAGGGCCGGATTAGGAAGAGAGGGCCGGATGAGGAAGAGAG
>NC_091571.1:18022684-18027684 GCF_042767895.1 Penaeus vannamei | reverse complement strand
GAGCACACCCCCACTGAATGACGTCGGACGTTTATTTGGGCGTCGAGTCAATAGAAGGCGCTGGTTGACAACCGGGGAGCTCAGATTTTTGAGAATGCGTTAGATAACATGTTTCCTGTCTTTCGTATATAGTCTGGTCATGGCCCACTGGCGTGTGGACACGCCCTGGGGCACAGGATGGGAGCTATTCGTTCCACCTGCATTCTGGCAGCCGCCAGCCTGGAATGAAGCTTGTGGGTCAATGCTCTAGGGAACCCTACAGGTAGATGTCGGGTCCTGCAGCAGGAGAGGGGAAGGCAGAGGTAGCGTGATTGCCCGAGGGTTAACCTCAGGCAGGAAGTCAGGGTGGTGTTTGGAACATTCGCTCTTTGTGTCAGGATGATCGGATGCCTCTGTTACTGAGGGAACTGGGGATGCTGAGAGTTGGGGTGGCTGCTCTTTCGGAGGTGAGACATGACAGTGGCATTATCAGTGTAGGTGGCTACACTTATTACTGGTCAGGCCGCTATGAGATGTCTGTCGGTCATCATTGTTCGGGAACTGATACCGGCAGCGAGAATAGCCTCCTTTTCTGGGACTTTACAAGGATTTCTGGCTCCGGGTACCAGCCCAGACCCATATCGTTGGACATGGTACAGCAATGCAGGTAATGCAGCCAAGGAGATTGACCACATACTCTTTAGCACTCATTGGAGGATTCTCCAGAATTGCAGGGTGTACAGGAGTGCCGAATTCTGTGATACTGACCATACATTGGTTGTGGCTACTGTCCGGGTCCACTTCAAAACTCCCCAGCAGTCCAATGATCATCCCAGGGGGTTTCATTTGGACAGGCTGAAGGAGGAGGAGTGTGCTTGGGGGGTTGCTGAAGCAATCTCTGGTTGTTTCATAGCGCTCAACAATCTTACAGACCCTGATTCTGATTCTGTTCTTCTGTGGGACACCTTCAAGCGTGAAACGCTTGATGCAGCTCTAAAATTGGTGAATGCCCAAGAGCAAGACAGAATTTCATCTCGCAGAAGATACTGAAAGCCATAGATGCTTGCCGTGCGGCTCGTCCGACAGGAGATCAGGATTTGCACCATTCTCAGGTGCGTAAAACTCGGTCTCTGTTAAGAAGGGACAAGGAACAGTTTATTAGGAGTCTTACTGTGGGGGTTAAAGGACATTTCTTAGTAAATGCCCTGCGGCCTGCATACCAAGCCCTGAGAAAGCTGAACTCCAAGGAGTTTGCAGGAGACACCGGTTCGCTTAGTACGTGGCCAGATCATTTCAGCTCCTGTTTGGGCTGATTATTTTGAGCAGTTGTTTCAGGTTGACCCACCAACAGTTAACTTGGATGTGGGTAATGCCGTGATTCCGTTGCCGGACCCATCCTTCAGTGAGGATCCACCCTCCCTAACTGAAGGTAGGAGGGTGATCTCCAAGCTGAAGAGTGGCAAAGCAGCGGGTATTTGCGGCATCCCAGCTGAACTGTTAAAGGCTGGTGGTGAACTCATGGCACAGGGGTTGCATGCTGCCCTGGCTGTCATCTGGCGTTCTGGTACCGTTCTCCCTGACCTGTTGAGGGGTGTGGTCATCCCTCTCTGGAAGGGGAAGGGGGACTGGTGGGACTGCAGCAATCACTGAGGTATCATACTGCTCAGTATACCCGGTAAGGTTCACATTTTTCTGAGATGTATCAGAGACCACCTACTGAGGCATCAGGCCTGAGCAATGGCAAGTCCACAATAGACCATATCTTTGCACTTCAAGTCATTGTAGAGCGCTGTCGTGAGTTCGAGCGTGGGGTGCATGAAGCCTACATCAACCTCAGAAAGGCATTCAATACAGTGCATCGGGAATAACTCTGGGAGATCCTGAGACTGAATTGAATTCCAACAAGTAAGTGCTGTAAAGTGTGGTGGGGGCCTGTCGAGCTTCAAGGCTGTGTCCTTGCTCCAACAACTTTTCAGTACTTGCATGGACTGGATACTGGGCAGAGCTGCTTTTCAAAGTTATTTTGGAGCAACTCTGGGCAATATCTAGGTTACGGCCCTTGACTTTGCCGATGATGCTTTTTTGAGTCCTTGGAATCCTTAGTGGTGGCTCTGGATGCATTTAGTAATGAAGCGAAGCCCTTGGGTCTAGAGATCTTCATGACCAAAATCAAGATCCAGGACTTTGGGGACTTGCTAGGAGAACCTGTTTGGTCGGTACATGCTTACGGCAAGGACATTGGTCACAGAGAGCTTTACATACCTTGGTAGTGTAGTTCATAACTCTGGACTGTCAGACTAAGAAGTCAGCAGACGGATTGGCCTGGCAGCAGGGATAATGAACTCTCTCAACAGGAGTATTTGGAGATGCTGGTAACTGTGCAGAATGACCAAGCTATGGGTTTTCAAGGCCCTGATAATACCAGTTTTGCTATACAGTAGTGAAACCTGGACAATATCCTATGCCTTGGAGTCTTGTCTTGATGCCTTTTGTAATAGGTCCTTGTACCAGATCATTGGGTACTGTTGGCGGGACCATGTGTCCAACCATCGGTTGCACCATGAGACTGGCAGAAGACCTGTTACCTGCAAATTCAGGGATTGCCAACTTAGGCTATATGGCCACCTGGCTCGCTTCCCACAGGATGATTCTGCCCACCATGTTGTCTCTGTTCGAGACAACCCTGGGTGGAGGAGGCCTGTGGGACGACCAAGGTCGTGGCTTGGGCAGATTGATCAAGCTTGTCATGAGGAGCACGAGATGGGCTGAGTACCTGCCTGGCAGCTTGCCATGAGGGACACCAAAAAGTGAAAACAAAGGGTGGATGAGACTATGCGCCCCCGTCGGCGTTAGCCCCTAATGGTGATGAACCTATACAAAAAATTGAGCAGAAAACTATTATGGGGTAACTATTTCAAAATCTCTATGTTGACGGAGGCAAGGTATTAAGGTTAGCTTTTAGTTTTACTCTAAGAGAATGATTTGCTTTTATAGAATGACTTCTAACTAATGTCTTAGCTGGGTTTGTGAATTACAATTGCTTATTTCTATAAGAAAAGCTTTCTGCTCTTCCATGCACATAAATGGATAGCGGGACGTATTCAACATAGCATTACAACTATCACAGGAGAATTTATATATGCTGGAAGAGCACAGAGGCCTAGGGGCTTCATCATTGAATAAAAAAGGTTACCAATAGTCATAGTAGATGTGTACTGTAATTATCTATACTATAATTTTCTATGGTAATTTCATATGGTAAATTTACAAATATTTTGTCCTTAGGTAAAGAAAGGGGTGTTGATTTTGGGGATATTGATTTGTTTATTTTTTTATGTTGCTATAAATTAAATTTACAGGGAAACTATTTATCCTAATGTGAAAAAATACATTGAATGCTCTATATATAAAGATTGACAAAGGTTGATTTTATATTGATAGGGTTATAAGAGGCTAGTGTGCATGAGTTTTCTATATACAAATGAATTTTTTTTTTTAAATCTAGGAAAATATTTATATCTCAAAAGGATAGGCAACTATTTATTGGACTTAATTTTATGTTTTTTTATTATTATTATTATTATCAGGGCAATACATGGTAAAGTCTAGATGTTAAAAAAAAAATAATAAAACAAAACACTTCGCATACTCATTTCAACCATTTGATTTGTAGGGAAAGTTATAATTCTCAATACTTGAAAACCGCCAAAAGAAATTGTTTCATTTGGGTTGTAATAGATATAGGGGAAATGATTCTATTCAGGTGGTCACTTAGGTGAAGTCAATATGTCTTAAAATATAAAATCTTTTCTGGCAGAAGGTCTGAAGTTTTATTTCCCAATTACTAAATTGAATTTTCCTAATTTCATTTTATCCTTTGAAAAGCTATTGGAATCTTTACAATTTCATATCACATATCATAAATGGTAACACCAAAACCAAAATTTACATAAAATCTGCCATAAAAATCTAGCATTCTCACTATTGCTATGGAAAAAAAATGTGGAATGTGTGTAACTATCTTTATATATTTCAATAATTTCATCATCATCATCAGGGGGCTAACGCCGACGGGGGCGCATAGACGCATCCACCGTTTGTTTCCACCTTTTAGGGTCCCTCATGGCAAGGCGCAAGGGACTCAGCCCATCTCAAGCTCCTCACAACAGGTTTGATTGATTTGCCCAAGCCACGACCTCCTAAGTCGTCCCATAGACCTCCTCCACCCAGGGTTGTCTTTTGCAGAGACAACCAGGTGGGCAGGATCATCCTATGGGAAACGAGCCAGGTGGCCATATAGCCTGAGTTGGCGATCATGGATTGTGCAGGCAAAAGGTCCTGTGCCAGTCTCACGGTGCAACCATTGGTTGGACACATGGTCCTGCCAACAGTACCCAACAGTACAGATTGGTCCTTTTGCACAGGTACCGGTATCACCAAATACTCTTGTCGAAAGAGGTCATGACCCCTTCTGTCAGTCCAATCCATCTGCTGACTTCCTGGTCTGACAGTCCAGAGTTATGAAGTACACTACCAATGTATGGTGAGCTCTCTGTGACTTCAATGTTCTCGTTGCAAGCACATACCGACTAAACAGGTTCTGGCAAGGCCCCCAAATCGAGAGCCACCACTAAGGTTTCCAAAGACTCAAAGCCCCAAAGATAGAATAGCAACATCATTGGCAAAGTCAAGGTCTGTAAACTTAATATTGCCCAGTATTGTTCCACAATGACTTTGGACAGTAGCTCTGCCCAGTATCCAGTCCATGAAAGTTTTGAAAAGTGTTGGTGCAAGAACACAGCCTTGCCCTACTCCTGAACTAACAGGAAAGGAGCTCGACAGGCCCCCACCACACTTTACAGCACTTTCAGTACCAGTATACAGACTTTCTATTAGTCCAATAATCCCTTTTGGAATTTCTCTCAGTCTCAGGATCTCCCAGAGTGATTCCCGATGCACCATATCGAACGCCTTCTTGAGGTCGATGTAGGCTGCATGCAGCCCACGCCCAAACTCAGGAC
>NC_091571.1:18010184-18015184 GCF_042767895.1 Penaeus vannamei | reverse complement strand
TCAGATGATAAGTATTGGTGCTACAAACTTTCGTAATAATTTTTTTGTGTATAACCACGCTTGTTAAACAAAAATGCGCATACAAAACAGGCTATAGGAATCTTTCATCCCCCTCTCCCTCCCCCCCCCTTCTCTCTCTCTCTCTCTCTCTCTCTCTCTCTCTCTCTCTCTCTCTCTCTCTCTCTCTCTCTCTCTCTCTCTCTCTCTCTCTCTCTCTGCGGATAAGGCTGTCGAGAGGTATGGTGTGTTATGTCTGCAAGCGCCCGGCTGATGCCAATCCGGAATGCGCCTCATGGTTAATGTGCCGAGGGATATATGTAAACACGTGCGTATTAAGGTGTTATATTAGTGATAGTGTAGCTAATGTTAGTCTTAGGCGTTGTAGAAGGGAATCTTACATTAGTATGTAATAAGCCATACAGCTGAAGTCAATGCTCCGAGACCACTCTCTTACCGGTTAGGAAATTCAGACTACAGCATTATTCTTTTAAAATGCACCCCACTGATGTTGAAGTTGTAGCACAAGCCCGCCAGAGAATGACACTCTTCTCAATACCATCACAGGACTGTGCCTTCAGCTGGATCCTACCCACCTCAGTGAAACCGAAAGCACACCTTGTTCGACCTGTCGACTTGAAAACCACAGCCGGACATTCTCCCGGCTCCCCCCTGACGATAACGAACGTCAACGAGTAAGAACAAAGTGGCGTCGCCTCCCTTCTGGAAGGACAAGGTCACAGTAGAGGACTTGGCTGCTGTGTCCACGCAGCATAGTCAATATTATACAAGGGCATCCCTTCCCACCCACCACCAAAAGAGTCCTTCCGCAACTTCTACATAGGTATTGTGGCAATTGTCACTGAATGGCAGATTTTCCTACATACCCACAGGAATCGAGAAATTTGCACAGTGCCACAGGACAAAGACTATAAGGTACTACATGAATGGTGAGGCCTCCAGATTTGGCGCATCACAGGCCATCACGACAGACATGAACCAGAAAGTTACATCTGCTCTCTAAACCAGTCACTTAGAAACTGCCTGGCTTATCTAGGATTCCACAAAGTTGAAATTCCAATTTTGATTGATAGCCTTACAGCAACCACTGGGCATGCAGAATATTACTGAATAACCAGATGTGGAAAGCAGTACTACTGAGACAGTGTATGGTACGGACTTGGCCCTTATTGCAGACATCTCGACTTAATGGGTGAAATTTATCCTTAAAGAATGCGAAAAAACATGCATATCTCAAAATTGCCAAACTGCATATTGCGTCTTAATGTATAGAAATTGTCGGTTTTGCTAGTTTCTTTGCTAATGAATATGTCATTAAAGAAGGAATGGCATTCACTGTAAGCAGAATAAGAACATCACATTGTTAGATGTAGATGTTAACTGACGATGTATGCGTTGAACAAAATGGGTACTAAAATCCTTTTACGAAGATAACGCATTTTTCATCACAAAACTTTATCCTCATGTAAGTATCCTTAATACATTATAAACTTTACGTAATTGAGAGTACCAACACTGTTACCTACAGTAGCTGCGTGTATTAAAACTGCACATTTAATTTGTCCACTAATTTTATACTTTCTTTCATTATCAAAGATGATTCTGCTCAACAAGGTATGAATCAGCAACAAGAAACGCATGCGTGTGTATGCGTGCTTGTGTGTTGTGATAGTTCTGCAAATAGTTTCATCTCAATTGCTACATTTATGCATTTGAAATTATGTAAATTCTACCAATAGTAGAGCAATGATCACAAAGGCAAAGAGCGATATAGCGATATTTCGAATAGACGAGAATTAAATGCTTAAGCTTATGACATTACATTATACTAAAATGATAATTAATATATTGTCAAAAATAAAATGGAGTATGAATTTAGTGAAAGTAGTAGCTCTTCGAAATGCTTTGTAGTAAATGCTAATGCACATAGAATAAAAGAATTAGCACTGGAAAAAGGCCTTGTCTTACAATGGCTATTCATAAGATTGAAAAAATGAACTTGTCAATTACACATTCAGCCAACTGAATAAAGCTATGGAAAGGCAGAAAAACACATTTATATAGCGCTTTAAAGTAAGGCATTTAATGAATTCACGGAAAGACAGAAAATGCACCTCTAACGTCTTTGTAAATGCGAAACGAAGTAAATAGATTAAAACTAAAGTATTCAAACTATTAAAGTTAAAAACTAGCACCAATGAGTCTCACTTCCCTACATGGCTTCACGTGCACTCTCCTCATTTGCTGACTGATATGTCTTACGGTTCCTCACCAAATGAAGCTCTAAATCCCCGGTGTAATTATTAATTTAGAATTTGTGTCCAGCCACACAGGTATCCCAACATCATTTCGTCTGATGTCATGCAACAATGACCATCCGGAACCGTCTTCGTTCACAATATAAATCGAACTTTCATGCTTTTGAGGTTTCTGAAGATACCTCTCTGACCAACGCTGATTGATAAAATCACCAATGGCGATTTTCAGGAAACGTCTATGACTGTTATTATCGATTTTGCTTATGATTTGCAATTTATTTTACTGTAATGGGGCACCCAACTGATTTTCATTGCATGCGCAATGAAGGCGGTCGATGCCATTTGCATTTGCAGAACATAAAAATGTAGTAAAAAGCTTATTAATTTTATCAAATCATAAGGGGCCACCAACCTTTCCCCCATAATTGCTGATCTGCAGTTGTCTCCATCCGCCCGTGCTGAAAGGGTCTTAAACAGCCAATTCTTATCCACGATTCAGCTGAAGTGGTAAGAGGTTTTGAAGTGCCTCATGCTTGCAAGGACTTTAAATTAGTCTTAAGTTGTTCGCGCAGCCTAAATGCAACTTACAGATATTGGTAATTCTCCATCCGTAAGGATGAGGAAAACTTTACGCATCTTTTGATTTACTGCCAAACGTTAATATGGGCATTTCTTATGTTTTTATTTATATTTTCTATTTACATTCGTAAGGAATGTCTCTAACTTGTTCCAATGAGATCCATGTAACTGTAATGCCATTCTTTCTTTTGTTGGAGTGCACCCTTAGAATTAAATATAGAAAATGTGCAATATCATTATAGTATAATTAAGATCTAATGAATTATATACCTAACTGTACCTTTAAATTAGATGATCATTATATGGCCTATAAGGGTACAAATACTTGTTTTGATTAGCAAAGTTAACCCATTTCACAATGCTACATATGTAAAAATCGATACTATCATATTTACATTTTTTTCTGATATATGGATCTCATTCCTTCATTTCATCTTCCAGTAACATGCTGAGATGGAATATATTGTTTTACAATAACTATTTATACGTTTCATAGGTCAAAATACTTTACTAATTTTCTTTGGTCTTTTACACCGTCCCATTTTTAAAAGGCTGGCAATAGCTGTAGGCAGTTCCTGAACCCAGCATGGTTGCAGTAGCAAGCTGTAGGCCATATCTGATTACAACTGGGGGTAGATCCCCAACTGTGTATACCTGCTCTTCACAAGGTGAGGGTGAATGCTTCGTAAATGGGCAATACAGTTTTCGTTTATGATTTCTTGATAAGGACCATATTGTCCTGTGTCGGCCTTCATTTTTCTTTAAAGCTGACATCACCATCAGATATGAATTTCATAATCCTCGCGTTGTGATTCAGCGACCTCCCCTTGCCACCTCAGCAGAAGCTCTCATCACCCCTAGGCTTCCCATACGGGTTGATGCGACACTCATTAAGTGTCTGGGAGCAAAGCTGTTGGCAGTCTGAGTTTATCTTTAGCGCATAGAATTTTGGTATAGTTTCCATCTATATTTTTTCTAGATTTTAACAAAGCCAGAGTGTGGCATGTTCCGCCTGTCTTTAACGTAAAAATCCATTGTAAGTTGTTAGGCTTTTGTATCACTGAAGTCAATTTTTCCACTGACACAGCACATTGATGGCTGAGGAGAGGGGAGGGGGTGGAGCTCTGATCGGTTGCGCGAGTAGCGAGGACAGTTTGCTCAGTTTTTTCTTGAGGCTGTTTCTTCCTTTTTTTTCCTTTTATGGCATTTATTAGAGTAATATGTTTCAAATACCCCGAACATATTTCATGGAATATGGAAGTGCATGCAATGACGTACCCCAACTGAGGACTTAAAACGAAAATGGGTCACTCGTTCAGAGAAACCCCAGTCGAAGGCCATTTATGGATAAAGATTTCATGGGCAGAAGCATAAGGAAGGTATAATGCATGAAACTTTTTCGCTTTTTCGCAATGGAAATGTTTATTCATGTTCATTCAATCGACAGTATCTCTGTTTATTATTTCCGTCTTGAGTCATTTTCTAATACAAGCTTTCTTTTTTCTTTTTTCTTTTTTTTTTGGGGGGGGGGCGGGGGAGGAGTTTAATTCTTACTAACCACCCAGCTGTTACGGTAGAAGCTTCCAAATTATTCGAAATATTGTGGTATATTTTAAGAAAAGTCATCTGGCCTTTTCTAAAGACATTAGTAACCTTACTGTATATTCTACTGCACCCAGTATTTCAATATGCAGTCACTTTAATACAGTGAATAATGAGAGAATAAGTGCAGTCACATGACATGAATTACGTCTGGGATTAGTCGAGGGTCATTTAGACTTTGTCATGATTGGTCGTATTCGTGCGAGCACAATGCCATTTTAGGTAGTTCTTGTACCTATTATCACTGATACGTATGCTTACATATATGCCAGCATTGTAACGCATATATACTTATCAATGTAACTACGAAGACATTACATATGCTCTCATTTATAAAGTTATTTAAAAAAACAGCAACCATTCTACCCCGCCGATAAATACATCATCGTATTAACAATATGTTTGCTCAGGAAGCATGATCTCGTCGCGGGACAGAGCCGATGACGGCGGCATAAAGCAGCATGTCAGCTGACGGCGGTGCGTTGCATGCAGCACAAGTGGCACTGATCCCCGGCGCCCCAAGGCAATTTCAAACAAATGAAT
>NC_091571.1:17986429-17988929 GCF_042767895.1 Penaeus vannamei | reverse complement strand
GTCAAATGGAACTGAAGAAGGAATCTGGCGAAGATAAGTCGTCGGAGAGCGAGCACAATGTCAAGGTAAGGTACTCTAAATTACCTGTTTTTAATGAGAAGACAGATGACATTGATGCATATCTCCAAAGATTTGAGCGGTTTGCCACTAGTGCGGGCTGGCCGGAGGATATTTGGGCTATAAGCTTAGCATCGTTACTCCAGGGACGAGCATTAGATATCTACCATCAACTATCTCAGACTGATGCAGGGAATTACAGTGAATTGAAATCGGCTTTACTAAGAGGGTTTGACTGTACTGCGGAAGGATTCAGAGTTAAGTTTAGAAGCTGTAGATTTTCTCGTGGTGAAACGGCCAAACAGTTAATTGCCAGGATGACGAAATTGTGTGAACGGTGGATAGAAATGGAAAACTGTAGCTCTAACTATAATTCATTGAAAGACTTGATGATAAGGGAACAATTTATCTCCTCCTGTGATCGTAATCTAAAATTGTTTCTTAAGGAACGCTCACTGGCGACTCTGCAGGATCTTGAAGAGAGTGCAGATCGGTATATCGAGGCTCATGGTCATTTTACCCTTAGGACTCCCCAACAAGCAACTGTGTCAAGTCAATCGTCGGCGCAGCAGTTCGGGCAGGTAAATGAGGGCAGTGACAGGAGCCCTCGTAAGGCACTATCTTCGCCTCTTCCTCAGGTAAAATGTTATATCTGTCAAAAGGGTGGACACAAGGCGTGGGATTGCTATTTCAGGCCCAATATAAATCAAAGCAAGGTTGCAAGCACGTCAGCGACGTCCGGACCGATGAGGAAAGAGGCCGCGGCGGTAACATCACAGGGAGCGCCGAGCATCGCCGAGCACCCGCAAGACGACGCGTCGGAAGTTGTACAGGTCGACCCGGTGGGGGTAATTGACGATCACGGATGGATTAAGGTAAATGGAAAGGGATTTCGGATGGCTTGTGAAGGATCAGGAAAAGATAGACATTCGAAGTTAATTACGAAACCGGGAGAAGTGGAAGGACATAAAGTGACGGTAATGAGGGACAATGGCTGCACTACCGTGTTGGTCAAGAGAAGCTTGGTACCCAATTGTAAGTTGACAGGTAAACACTGTGTTGTCAAGATGGCTAATTCGGATGTATTTTGTTATCCGGAAGCAGAAATTACGGTTAAGAGTCCTTTTTATACAGGAACGACAAAAGCTGTTTGTATACCTAATCCTATACATGACTTGGTAATTGGAAATGTACCAGGCGTAAGGTTAGGAGATAATAACGGAAAACACATGTGTGGTGTAATAACACGTGACAGACAAACGAAGGAAAGAAAACAACCAGAACTTAAGGTATTGGCAGTCTCTAACATGCTGAATATGACAATCAAGTGAGCACAGCAAGAAGACAAGACTTTGGATGGAGTACGGAAGTATGCAGGGGAAGGTAAAGAATTTTTTCGTAGAAAGAAAAATGAATTTTCTATGTTTATATTAAAACGAGGAGTTCTTTACAGAAAGGTGAAAATCGGTGACTTGGAGAGAGAGCAACTCCTTGTTCCCTCCCAGTGTCGCTCCACCGTACTCGACCTGGCTCATTCAAGCATCATGGGGGGTCATCTGGCGACGGGGAAAACCAAAGATCGAGTGATGGACAAGTTCTTTTGGCCCGGGATAACTAAAGACATTGAACGATATTGCAGATCGTGTGATGTGTGTCAGAGGACTGTTGACAAAGGTAAAGTACAAAGAGCAAAATTAGGGAAAATGCCAATAATTGGAGAGCCCTTTTCTCGTTTAGCTGTTGACATTGTCGGCCCGACTGAACCGCGGTCGTCTGACGGTTCGAGATACATCTTGACGGTCGTGGACTTCGCCACAAGATACCCGGAAGCTATGGCACTGCAGAACATCGACACTGCATCCGTGGCGGAAGCTCTGGTAAATATTTTCAGCCGAGTGGGCATTCCAAGGGAAGTGTTATCAGACCGGGGAACGCAATTTACCTCGGCAATGATGCAGGAAGTATATAGGTTGTTGTCTATACAGTCTATTACTACGACTCCTTATCATGCTATGTGTAATGGTTTGGTAGAAAAATTCGATGGTACACTGAAAAGGATGTTGAAAAGAATGTGTATAGAACAGCCTAAAGAGTGGCATAGATATTTATCACCATTACTTTTTGCATATAGAGAAGTCCCACAGGCAAGCACAAAATTCTTGCCATTTGAGCTTGTTTACGGCCACGCAGTGAGAGGCCCGATGACATTGTTACGAGAGCTATTTGACGGCGAGGTGAAGGAACCCGAAACGAGGTCATCATACGAATACGTTATCAGTCTACGGGAAAGGTTAGAAGACACTTGTCGTATGGCATTAAATGAACTAAAGAATGCACAGGAAGTTGCACAATATTACTATGACCGAAAAACTAAAGACAGTGTTATAGAATCGGGAGATTACGTATTACTACTGCTACCTACGAACTCGAATAAACTGCTGTT
>NC_091571.1:17956429-17961429 GCF_042767895.1 Penaeus vannamei | reverse complement strand
CTCTCTTTCTCTCTCTCTTTCTCTCCTCTCTCTCTTCTCTCTCTCTCTCTCTCTCTCTCTCTCTCTCTCTCTCTCTCTCTCTCTCTCTCTCTCTCTCTCTCTCTCTCTCTCTCTCTCTCTCTATCTATCTATCTATCTATCTCTTCCCATTGTCCATTCCTTTATCATACAGACTAATTATCACTACACGATTCTTTAGTAATTTCAAGGTTTTTCAGGATTTCATAATCTCTTTTGAGAGAAAAAGGGATTCTGATATTATACACGAGGCAGCTTTTATAATTTCAAAATTAATTAAGCTTTCACGCCCGTTAATCAGCGCCTCGCTTAACACCAGCGCACAAAAACACATTGGCAGGCGTGCTGTAATGATTAATTTGATATGGATGATGAGGGTGATGTTATCGCTGATACTAAAGTGTTGATGATGATAATAAAAATGATACTGGTGATTATAATGATAATAAAGACAATAATACTAATGACGATGATCATGATAATGGAAATAATAATGATCACGATAATGATAGTAATGATGATTATTATGATGATAATGATGATTATTATGATGATAATGATGATTATTATGATGATAATGATGATCATGATCATGATAATGGTTATATAATGAGGATTATGATAATGATAATAATAACAACAGTATTAGTGATATAATGACATTGGTAATAATAATGATACTGATAATAGTAATGATAATAAAAAAATATGTGATAAAAAATACGATAATACTAATGACAATAATATCCGTGTCAGTAGCAACAGTTGTACCTGCTTCTGAATTATCAGCAATCTTGATGACGATTCATGCAAGAATTTAGGAGGGAAGGAACTGAAACTTCGTTATCATCTTTGGCATTTTAGCCACTTCATCAGTCAGTCAAGAGCAGCGATATCATTAACCTTGGTTGACCTCTCCCGGCGCAGGTGGTGGAGCCAGTGCGCAAGCGCGTGGTGGCGAACGTGTCGGCCGCGACGCCCGAGTTCAGCATCGGCGACCTCGCCCCGGGGCTCGACTACGTGGTGCAGGTGTTCGCCTACAACAAGCGGGGAAGGTCGACCCCCTACCTGCTCGACGGCTTCTCGCTCAAGGTCGCCGAGAACCGCATTGGTGAGTCCGGAGGTCCGATAACGGACCCATGACTTTTCAAGGAAGGGGAGAAAGTGCTGCATGCGTTGAAAAGGAGCGCCATGCATGCATAACTATTGGTATGGAAGGAGCGGTAGCCCCTGTAGTGTTTTTAGCATCTAAGAGGCACATGTCAAGCATTTTAAGTTGATCAATGTTGTGTCTTTATTATCAGTAAGTAGAAGAGCCAGGACCGATATTCACGAAAGGTCGTGGGATTTTATTTGATATATTTAAGGAATGTCCTAAGAATAGTATTCGACTCCCACACTGGCCTATAGTTTGTCTATAAATCCATCTAAAGGACTGATCTGTTATCACAGTAAAGTTAACACTGTTAACTAGAACTGGTATACCTCTTATTGTGGTAATATTAATTCATTTCAATGGTGAATTAGGGAAGGTAAAATAGTGAACTGAAAATGCACTACGACTGCAGTTCATAACTGATATTTTTTACACGAAAGCGTCACCCTCAACATATGTTATACTGTTTAGGCGGACGAGGAGAATTGTATTTCTCGAATTACATGTAATGGAATATCGCAGTAAAATTTTCAGTTATTAATAATGATGAATTGGAAAATTTCAAAGGGTGTACCACGGAATTTGCCCAAACCATCGAACTGAATCACTTATTTCTACTGAATGCATTTTTCCTTATATTCTGATACATGATTCAATATTATCATATAACTAATATGGAACTAAATGACCTAAAAGCGTTTTTGACTGAAAGCCAAAAGAGATTTTTCATATCTTTCCGTAAACTTATGTTTATCAGATAGAGCAAACTCTGCCAGAATTATATTTATAAGTGAAATAGGAAAAATCGTTATACTTTTCATTATATATCTGGTTTGATAATCAGTATGATAATCGAGCCTCATACGGTTATTACACAATATCGTGAACATTATTTTTAGAATTCTTCAGTTTACCCTTACAAAACAGTTATAATAGAAAATCGTTCCATATGTCCCCACCAGTATTCTGAGCCCCCAAAAGTATTGCATTTTTGTTTTGTCATTCTTCTATCCGCATTAGCTATGTTATCATCATGCACAGGTAAAGACAACAAACAAATAAAATATAAACACTAATCGTAAGAATGAATTGGAAATGTAAGGAAAAAGTAAAATCCGGCTCGGTCGTGTCGGGGACCATCCCTTCCGAACACGCGAGGAGGATTTCTTGTCGGATGAACACGTTGAGAGGAAGATGTGATTGCTAAACTTATGTGAAACCATTACAGTGGATGAAACAACGAAAGAAGAAGAAAAAAACGCATAGATTAATGTTGGATACGACCAAGCAGACCGAAAGAAAGAGCGCGAGAGAGAAGGGATGAGGGAGAATAAGAGGAAGAGAGAAAGATATTGAGAGAAGGCAAGGGCGAAAAGGGAACAGAGCGAGAGTGCGCCGTCGACTGAAGGCAAGTTGAAATATTAGGTGTAAAAAAGGGATGATATTGCTGAGACTCTTTGAGCAAGACTTGTAAGGAATTGCGTTAGTGATGTCCATCGATGAACAATATATTAAGTAACAAAACGTCCAGAGACAAATGTATTCTCTTTTTTTCTGTTATTTATGGATTTATTATTTTCGTTTTCGGGGTTTAAAAAAACTCTGAGGTGTAATTTCAGAGTGAAAGACAGGATACTTATATTAGATGTTGCATGATCAACAACATCGCGACAACGTTCTCGTCAGCGCAAAACACACACCACTTATCAGCTAAGTACACAAAAAGAGGACCCTTGTGCAGCACACACTCATTACAATACCACATGCACTAAGAAACACTTCTACATGTGCAGTTATTTGCTTTGAAAGCTTGGCATTCACGATGTTACTTAATTTATTTTGTTTATCTTGCAAACGAACTACAGTAAACGAAAAGAAAAGAGTCGTGTGACATGTATGACAATAGAATTCTGAAAACATATAAAGGAAAAAATGGCTTACGCAGGATCCAGTCCTGCTTAAGCAAGAAATGAGGATATATAGGTAATATGCACAGCCCTTGTGGAAGCAACATCCTTCATATCATTTTCCATGATGCTCTCTCTCTCTTCGCCTAATATTGATATCCAACAATTATTCGTTGTATAAATCACAAAGATGAAAGGAAGACTTCAAGGGGAACCGACCTTCCGTGATTTGTGTGGCGGCGTCTCCTCTCCCCAGGCCTCAGTTGGCCGCCTCATAGGATTATCTCCTCAGGTCACAAGAAGGCTTCATGCCCGCGATCCTGCACTCGCAGGCCGAACTTCTTGCTCCGCTCCCGCTGCGAAAGCTTGCTTTAACTACCTGCATGGAGAGTAAATCAAGATGCTCACTCTCGGTTAATGATATATCCGACTTGAAAACAGTTATTGGTGATCCCATGCTGCAGTTTTGGACATTGATTGTGATGAACTTTTTACACCGTCTCTCAAGAACAAATGACGTACCCCTGACAATCTGATAAAAATATTTAACTTAAAATTGTTGTCAACACGTCTTTTATGTTCAGGAGGCACGATCACTTCTAATGATAAGCACATTTTAAATTTTAGAGGAAACATCGGCACTATAATTTGATGTATGGGAAATTAGATGAAGAAATCATGAATGCAAAAAATTCTGCTGCCATGCACAGGCAGCAGTTCTTTGTTACGTAATGATATCGCCCTATAAAAAAGCTTTGCTGTTGTTTCTTAAACAGACAAAACAATGACAAATCGTATATTTCTCGGCTGAAGATATTGCCGTGGTCGACGCCCCAGGAGAATGGTCATGGCCGACAAAACCCACGAACAAGAGCGCGCGCGCACACACATACACTCGTACTTATAAGGAATGAATGAAAAAAAGGGAGAAAGAAATTGAAAGAGAAAGGAAGAAGAAAAAGAAAGAAAAAAAAGAAGGTAAAGGGAAGAGGAACAGGAACGAATGAAAATAGATAAAAAGATAAAAGGTTAAGGAAGGAGGAAAAAGAAGGGAATGGAAAGAAAAGAAAGGAAAGGAGAGAAGGAATAAAAAGCAAAAATGGAAGAAGAAAAAAGAGAAAGAAACAAAAAGGCGAAGAAAAATAAGAAACGAAGAAAGAAGAAAGAAAAGAAGGAAGAGAAAGAAAGATGAATCAAAATTAATGAAGAAAGGAAATACGAAAGAGAAAAAAGGAAAGAGAACGAGAAAGAGGGAGAAAATAATAGATAAAAAGGTAGATGAGTTAAAGGAGGAGAGAGAGAGAGAGAGCAAGGACAAGAGGAAGAGAGAAAGCGAGAGAGTTTAGGCCGAATCGAGGACGGAGCCGGACAGGGCTGGAGCGCCGGAAATCCCCCGCACCTTCCACCTCGCCGGAAGTAATATCTCGCTTTGGTATTACTCCTTTTCTTTGTTCCCACGCACGTGTCTTTCTTCTTGGGTATCGCGCCCCACACAACCGGAAGGAGTTTCGAGAAGTTATGGAAGCGGGGTCGTGAAGGCCCACGCAGTCGCCTCTCGCAACAAAAGTATGTCCGGCAAACTTACAAAATGATCCTCCTTGGAAGATTTTGTGGCCTTTTGTGTGACACTTTATTGCCTCGAAATAAGAGCGAGTCGCGGCGAGAAATTGTATTTGCTGCGCGGGAATCTCGGTGTTTGCCTTTTGATATTCCCTGGAGCCTGAGGCGCATGTGCATGACTTTGCTCTGTTTCAGCTTCGTTGTATTGTGGCGAGGATTCTTATTTTTTACAACACGGAGAGTGTGGGAAGTGGTTGATTGTGGTTTGGTAATCGTAACTCTCAGGGGATAAGAGGTAATTCCCATGCTTTGAGCCTTGGCTTGTTGTGAAGCTCTTCAGAATGTATTGCTTTCCAAAG
>NC_091571.1:17926429-17938929 GCF_042767895.1 Penaeus vannamei | reverse complement strand
TATATCCTGGTCAGATCGTGGTGTTGCGCAAGATTTCATTTGAATTGTACTGCCATGCATTCAAACTGACTCAAGACTTCTGACACGTAGTGTTTGATAGTTACTACACTAGGAGTATCACGCAAATCGAACAGAAAAGAAAGGCATCAAGCGGTCTCTTGATACCTCACCAACACCGGTGTGTCCCACAGTTACAGAAAAAAGGTCCATATTTTTACTATTAGCTGTAAATATCTGTCCCACAATCACCATCTACGGCCACGCAGTGGAAGATGTAAGTTGTTACAGGAGCAGAGCCAACACCAATAAAAGCATGCCATGGCAGAGGCCAGATACTTGCATTAAACTCATTTATCATTGACAGATATGTAGAGATACATCTATTTGTTTTACTGTCTCATTTTTTATGTGGAAAGACAACATGGTTGTAACTTGATACAAGATCAATCACGGATATTGAAGAACAAATTCCCAATGTAATTTATAAAACCTCCGAATTCATAGCTGCCTGTTATGGATTCCACTTGAAGAGAATCTTTTTACAGCATCACGTTTGGTTTAGTCTAGTAAAGTGTCGTAAAAGGAGCCAAACTCAGCACCGGATCTGAAGGCTCGCCCACCGACAATGGAAACTATTGTTTGTGTACAACTGCTTCAGTGTAAATATGTTGCTCTAATTAATCCTTTATGGCAATCCTGTGTTCGTCGCCAGCCTTGTAACATTGGATCCTCTTAACTGTACGCTTTGTAAGAAGCTTCTATAATTACGATCTTGCATGGGAGGACTAGTAATGTACATACTTGCCAATAGGTGATGCGCGTGCATAGAAGACGTGATGTAGGGTGTAACTTGATGGTATTGTTGGTAACACCCTAATACATATACATATACATAACAGGAACATTTAAAAAGCGCCACAAGTAGCTATCTGGAATATGATCCTCAATCCAGATCCAACAGGGCTGTCGCAACAACTGTCTCTGAATTAGTGGATGCCCTGTTATTAGCTAAAGGTGTTTGACTTGTGATTGGCTCAGGAACTGTGATGTCAAACCTGTTTCCTTTAAAAAGCTTATTTTTGTGCTCATATAGTAGTCCACACACTTGACAAAATGTATTTGTATAGCCTATACTCAAGGAGTTGTGAGCAATTTTGTTTACATATATCATACATAATGTATTGAATGCAAGAAAAGTAATCAATATATACTGTATATCTACCTATAATGTCATGTAAACAATTATCTTGTCTTTTCTGGTATCTATCATCTACCAACTCGGACGTCATACTTAACTGGCCAGACGTCATACCCGACCGACTCCGTGATTACTACATCATCGCTACGTCATTAGGTACTGGAAAAGCTGAAGATATTACTAGATTGACAGCCCTGCCTAGGAAGTCGTGGCTTGGGCATATCGATCAAACCTATCATGAGGAGCTTGAGATGGGCTGAGTCTCTGCCTGGCAGCTTGCCATGAGCGATCTTCAGAGGTGGAAATGAAGGATGTGCTGTGCTACCGTCGGCGTTAGCTCCCCGAAGATGACGGTGAAATATATATATATATATATATATATATATATATATATATATATATATATATATATATATATATACATATATATATATATAAATACACACACACTCATTGTGGCCCTGGACATGACGTTATTATGCATCTTGGGGTGCTTTTGAACAAGGCTAGTATCCCATAAGCTTCCCTTGCCAGGGATATGGTGAAGCTGTTGGCAGCAGGACAATGGGCTTCATGGAGGGCTAGAAAAACCTATGTCTGGGGTAAATACAGTGCAACTGGAAATATACGGTAGAGATAAACAACCTAATTAGCAGGGGCTAGAAGAAAGACAAAACCCTTGGGAACTACTCTTTATCACACACACATACATATATACATATATATATATATATATATATATATATATATATATATATGTATATATATATATATATATATATTAATACACATATTTATTTTATGCATATAATTATATATATACATGTAAATATGAACACACACACACACACACACACACACACATATATATATATATATATATATATATATATATATATATATATATATACATACATACATATATATACATATACATTTATGTATATATGTGTATAATATATATATATATATATACATATTGTAGCCGACCCCCGCAACCTGCAACATGGCATACTTCCGCCAGGTTGGGTCCAGGTCCACAGCCGCGTCCTCAAGAACCTTACCATCGGCTGTCTCTCGATGACTAATGCCGAGACCTGATTGGTTGAGAACGGACAGCTCCCGGCTCGCCTATTGGACTGCAGGCTCCCCTCGTTCCCGGGTAGCTGACGCAGCAGTAGGCCTACTTAAGCTCCGGTGCCCGGGCCGAGTTCAGCACTCACTGAACCTCCAGCCGAGCAAGACACAGCAAGCAGCAACAAGGCCTACCCAGGCCTTAGCCGTCGGGGGAGCCGCCCCGGCTCTCCCCGTCGACCTCCAGCACACCCAACCATACCTGTGGGCACTCACGCCCACACCCAAAAGCTCCTTAAAGAGGTGATTGACACCAGTCTATGGCGGATGCAAATCCATTGCCATACTGGTGATTTTCTGGAGTGACACAAGTACCCAGCCTTCTGGAGTATCACGGCTATCACTCGCTCGCTTAGCTCCCTCACTGGAGAGGGAGTACCTGTAGCCGACCCCCGCAACCTGCAGCGCGGCATACTTCCCCCAGGTTGGGTCCAGCCGCGTCCTCAAGCACCTCATGATCGGCCGCCTCTCGATGACTAATGCCGAGACCTAATTGGTTGAGAACGGACAGCTCCCGGCTCGCCCATTGGACCGCAGGCTCCCCTCGTTCCCGGGTAGCCGAGCAAGACACAGCAATCAGCAACAAGGCCTACCCAGGCCTTAGCCTCCCCGGCTCTCCCCGTCGACCTCCAGCACACCCAGCCATACCTGTCGGCACTCACGCCCACACCCAAACGCTAATTAATGAGATGATTGACACTAGTCTATGGCGGATGCAAATGCATTGCCATAATATATATACATATACATTTATGTACATATGTATATACATACATACATACATATATATATATATATATATATATATATATATATATATATATATATATATGTATATATACACACATATATATATGTGAATATATAATATATATGAGTGATTATTATATTACACACACACACACATATATATATATATATATATATATATATATATATATATATATATATATATATATATATATATATATATATGTATATATATATATACAAACATATGTATATATATATATATATATATATATATATATACATATATATATATATATATATATATATATATATATACATATATATATATATATATATTTATATTTACATATATATATATATATATATATATATATATATATATATATATATTTGAAAACTATTCCTCAATTTACAAAAAAAGGTGAGGAATGTGATAATTCGTGGATATGTTAAATGACTTATATATCATAATTGAAAACAATTTGTTTATTATTATTTTTTTTTTTACATAGTAGGGATGTAAGAGTTAAATATTGGAGTGAGGCCTGTATAAGTAGGTTTCCTATTTCAATTTTGATTTCAATTTTGATATATATAGCATTTAAGATATTCAAAAACGATTGCATCTCTCACCAAGAGGTAGAATTTATATGATTAAGAAGTCTGTGAATTTATTAGTATCACCATAATCTACCTTCTTATCTGCACCGAAGGATGGAATCTTCATGAAATTACCATATTTAGGTTCTTTAAGTCATAGTCTTGAAAGTAAATTACTTTGGATTCTCCATAATAATTACAGTACAGTAAAGTTAAAAATCATAAGCACAACTTCCATGACAATTGGTAATTTCTTCAAATTCAAAGACAAAATCCCTATGCTCTTCCATTGTTAATCAGTTCTTGCGTGACAGTTGTTATGTTCTTTATGGAGAGGAAAACGTCCCGCATTGTACATTGAACATAAAGGCTTCTCTTATAGAAATAAGAAATCAAAGCTTTCAAACCCTACTAAGTCCTTAATCAGACATCACTCCTTAACAGAAAGTCATCCCTTCTCTTATAACAATTCTGAATTTCTTGACTCTTCCCAATACGATATGGACTTCAACATTTTGGAAAGCCTTTGGATTTGTAATTTAAGGGGGCCGTCGCGCTCGAGAACCAAGTTCAATATGTTATATATACATATACGGTGATAAACACCACCAAATCACAAAATTTTCAGTATCGTACTTATCCACTGACTTATACGCTCATACTCTATGGCAGAAGTCGGCAACCTTTGGCACGAGTGCCAGACCTGACACGCAAAGCGCTTGTTTCTAGCACGCCGTGTGATTCAGAGAAGCAAAGAAAAAAGTTAAACAGCAAAATAATATGAGAGAAAGAAAGAGAGAGGGAGGGAGAGAGGGAGAGAGAGAGAGAGAATATATATATATATTAGGTGCTATTCAACAACAGGGAGTTGAGGAGGTATATTGTAATATATTGGAAGATATATACAAAGATGGGACAGCAACCATCAAACTCCACACAGAAACCGATAAAATACCAATTAAAAAAGGCGTTAGACAGGGCGACACCATCTCACCAAAGCTGTTTACAGCCTGCCTCGAGGAAATATTCAAGAAACTAGAATGGGAAGGGAAGGGTATCAAAATAGGAGACGAACACCTAAACAACCTAAGATTTGCAGACGACATTGTTCTCCTTAGTGAATCAGCTGATGAACTGCAGCAATTAATAAACGATCTGAATAGAGAAAGCCTAAAAGTCGGACTTAAGATGAACAAGAAAAAGACTAAGGTTATGTTCAACAGCAGAGTCCCACTCAAACAAATACATGTACAAGGCGAAGCACTAGAGGTAGTAGACAGGTATATATACCTAGGACAACTCGTGCAGACAGGCACATCAAGTGAACAGGAAATAAAGCGACGAATCAGTCTAGGCTGGAGTGCCTTCGGCAGGCACAGTAGCACACTAAGAGGTTCCTTGCCATTGTGCTTAAAAAGAAAAGTCTTTAATCAATGCGCCCTCCCAGTTATGACCTATGGGTCAGAAACATGGACTACAACCAGGTTACTGGAGAGGAAACTAATAAGCGCCCAGAGAGGGATGGAAAGATCGATGATGGGAATTAGCCTGAGAGATCGGAAGAGGGCGACGTGGATCAGAGAACAGACGAAGGTAGAAGATATACTCAAGAGCATTAAAAAGAAGAAATGGCAATGGGCAGGGCATGTATGTCGGAGACAAGACGACAGATGGACAAAGAAAGTAACAGACTGGACTATAAATAACTTAAGGAGGCCAAGAGCCAGACCAATGACACGATGGCGCGACGAAATAGCGAAATTTGGGGGCCAAGACTGGAAACAAACATCGCAAGACAGGAAAACCTGGAAAAGAATGGGAGAGGCCTACGTCCTGCAGTGGATTGACTCAGGCTGATGATGATGATGATGATGATATATAGATAGATAGATAAATATAGTTATAGATATAGATAGATATGTGTGTGTGTGTGTGTGTGTGTGTGTGTGTGTGTGTTTGTCTGTGTGTGTACATGTATGTATGTATGTAAAGGGAGGAAAATGCGAAAGAAAGGAAATAGAAAATAAGATGTTAAAAGGTTCAGTAGAGTATGAATGAGGTGTGAATGTTGACTGGGCAAACTACCCCATGACCAAAATTAGCATGAATGTGCGCGCGAAAGGATGAATGTCTATATTTGTTTGTAATCTTTATATGTTTATATTGTGATTTATCACCATAACGTAAAACACACAGAAAATAAGTGCTTACAACACGAATGGTTACCTCAAATGGAACAATTACCGAGCGTAAACAATGCTGAATAAGGGAGTGGTGACCCGAGGGCAGCGTAGGCATGTCGCCGTGAAGGTGGTAAGACAAAGAAAAGGTCTCGCTATCCTGACTGCCGAACCGAGAAGACGATCTGACCTACTCTCGGGTATAATTGTAAAGGACGATACCACATTCCCTACATTCATATTCCTCGGTAAGGTAATGCCATTGAATGATATAATAAATGTGTAGAAATGAATCATATGCGCGAGGTATACCAGCCCGACAAACGGAACACGGTGTTTCTTTGGTGTTTTAGGGGCCTTGGGCGCCGCCCATCATCGCCAAGGAGTACCGGCAGAGAGGCCCGGGGTGTGTGGGTGAGTGGAACACATGCAACGAAGACGGAGTACGGGCAGGCCCACAGTACGTGCCTAAGTAGGCGTGGGCACGTGGAGCCTGTAACGCACGACCCACTGACGTTTTCTCGGCCCCACGTACGTTGTCAGTACCGTGAATACCGTCAGCCGTCCTGTATCACCCGTGGGAACGGATAAATCGGATGAACTACGTGTATAGTGCACAAACAATGTAGTGACTACGTCCGATACCAATATTACCATGTGTGAACGAGTGTGCCGCTCGTGGCAGTGAACGACAGTGTGCCGCTCGTGGCAGTGAACGACAGTGTGCCGCTCGTGGCAGTGAATGACAGTGTGCCACTCGTACCAGTGAACGACAGTGTGCCACTCGTACCAGTGACTAAGTGTTTGTGTTGTGTGTCACTTTGTGCCCCCCGTGTTGTGTGTCATATTTTTCGTGTTGTCAGTAGTATGTGTATGTGTATTTTTTGAGCGAATAAATGCTAATTAAAAAATTGTTTCTCATATCCTTTCAAAGATCAGCCAACAGAGAACAAAAGATCATATAATCGTTCATATAATAAACAAAGATCTTGTCTCTCCGTCCATCAGCGAGAGAGTTTACGTATGAACTAATCTCCCTTCAAATGGTAGCAGAGCGTAGTTCTCTTAAGTGCTGATTTTTATAAGTAGGTATGGATACAATAATGAAGTCCGAGGAACACATCTTCGCGTTGCTAGGATTAATAATCATCTTATGAACGCGGCGAGGAACGCCGCGTTCATGAGAGGCACGCCAGACGCGTGTTCGAGTGGTTTAGAAGAGCGTGATCCCTGGGACAGGACAGGAAGATTTAGTTGCAAGTCAGAGTCGCCAACTCAAAAAGTCATTGATAGTACGTAGCGAACCAAAAATAGAGACTCAATGGAAAGGGGATGGTGAGAAGTTGGATTAGAAAAGTAGAGCGAGTACTTTCGCAGATGACAGAAGATGAAGATGACAAAGTAAGGTTCATGCTAAACAATGTAGAGGGCGCCGCGGCTGAAAGGTTGTTTAATTGTGGACGCGAATGGAGGAATGTGAGTGATGTGTTTGAAGAACTGATGAAAGTGAATGGTCGGAGTGTATCAGTGTGGGAGTTGTATGAGCGTATGTCTGTCAGGAAACAAAAGAGTGAAGAGACTGTATGGGAGTTCCTAGACGCATTACTAGAAGTTAGTGATGAATTCCAAAATCAGCGAGGTTTGGACAAGAGACTGATAGAAGAATGTATGGCCAGGAACATGACTGAACCATCGCTAGGCGTGAAAATGAATAAAAGGATGGAAGAGAAGCCAGAGGATTCTCTGGAACAATGGGTAGAATGGGTAGCTATGAAAGAGAGAGAATGGAGGTGCTTCAATCGGCGTAATGTGGCTTGCAAGGAAGGAAACCTACCAGAGAGAGAATGGAGAATGAATGCGAGAGAAAGAAATAACATTCAATGTTTCAGTTGTGGCGAGATTGGACATATCTCCCGGTGGTGCCCAAGGATGAGGCCATCTGGAAAGATTGAAGACGACCGAAGGGTAAATGAACGTAATGTGGGAAACTCGGAGGGCCCTGTGGGACAGCGATCCGCCACTCACAGGAGCCCCACAAATCAGTAGAAAGAGGTGTTGGCGGAAGTGAACGGAACGTTTTTCCCATAAGTAGACATATAAAGTTGCATTCTCAATGCCCCAAATTAACGATCAAGGTAGGAGGCGTCGAGCTCGTCAGTTTATTCGATACGGGATCAGAAGTTTCCCTTGTAAGCACCGGAATATATGAAGACACGTAAGATTAATAATGTAGAGGTACGTCCAACGACAATGAAATTACGGTCATTCGGGGGACGACTAATGAGAAGTAAGGGGTATATTACAGTCGATATAGAGATCTCGGGAACCATAGTCAAGAACGCGGGGCTACTAGTGTGCGATGAAGTCAAGGGTCCATACGACTGCATCCTGGGATGAACATATTATCAGAATTAACAGAGATATGGATAGAAATGTATCATGAGTAATGCAGAGAAAAATGAATCCCTCGTTGAATGTATGGGAAAAGTAGGGGACACTCATAAATTTAAAAAGCAAGAAGACTGGGGGTATGCACTCACTAAACAGTCTCAATTACTGATTATACCCCCCCATAGTACAAGACTGATACCAGTTTGGGTACCATCTCTCCGGCAGACGAAAGTTCGATAGGTTGTGATCGAGCCTCTCACGGGTCTCGATGAGGGATGGGTCCCCGAAGGCGTGGTCGTACTTCCCACCGTCATGTCAGTTAAGCACGGAAACGGGTATGCCTTGGTGGGAAATCTGTCAAATAAAGATTGTAAATTACGTCGGAAATGGAAGATCGGAAGAGTTTCAGGTGGATTAGAAATCAAAGAGCCTCGTGGAGAACAAAAAGTCAGGGTTATTGAAAAAGAAGGGCCCGAGTTAGTGAAAGTGCACGAAGAAAACTTGGACGAATTCCAAAGTGAAAGAGTCGCGAAACTCTTACACGAATATAAGGACGTATTTGCAACCGAGCAAGCGCCGATCGGGAGAGCCACAGGCGTACAACACGTTATATCCCTGACTACTGACGTGCCAATCAAAGTCCCTTACAGACGTATTCCACCAAATCATGCAAACGAAGTAAAGAACCATATAGATGAGTTATCACGTCAGGGGATAGTCTCCCCAAGCTCCAGTCCATATGCCGCGGCGATCGTAATGGTACGGAAAAAAGACAATAGTTTAAGTTTGTGCATCGATTACCGCAACCTTAATAAAGTCACCGTCCGCGATGCTTTCCCGATCCCTCGCATAGATATGTCCGGAGCTAAATACTTCTCGACCTTCGATCTCGCGGCAGGGTATCACCAGATTGAAGTACATCCGCGTGATCGGCATAAGACCGCCTTCAGTACACCTTTTTGGCACCGAGTTCAGCCGCATGCCAATGGGTCTCTCAAATAGTCAGGGTACGTTTCAGAGATACATGGAACGAATCTTAGGGGAATAGATATTCTCGACCTTAATAGTATACTTAGATGACGTATTAGTTTTCAGTCGGACCATCGAGGAACACCTTGAGAGACTTCGAAATTTATTCGATCGTATGCGAGAGTATGGCCTAAAATTCAAGGGGAAGAAATGTACCGTTTGCGCGACGACGGTGAAATACTTAGGATTTCAGGTGTCAGAAGAAGGGATCAGTACTGACCCAGATAAAATAAAAGCGGTAATTGAATGGCCTATGCCACAACTGTGAAAGACGTGCGCGCATTCATAGGTTTCTGCTCATTCTATCGCAAGTTTTGTAAGCACTTTGCGCAAACCGCTGCACCGCTGCACCAATTAATGTCGGGCGATTCTCGCCGAATAATAGCAAGTGAGGGGTCAAACGAATGTAAAGAATCGTTCATGAAGTTAAAATCGCTTCTCACAAGCGCACCAGTCCTTAGTTGCCCAGACTTCGAACGAGAATTCATTTTAGAAACAGATGCTAGCTTTCAGGGTTTAGGGGCCGTTTTATCTCAGAAAGACCAGGACGGGAAGTTGCATCAGGTCTGTTATGCAAGTAGAGGACTACGTCGCTCGGAAAAGAACATGGCCAATTACAGTTCGCGTAAGCGATAAATTTCGTCAGTATCTAGCTGGAAAACACTTCACGGTTTACATGGATAATTCACCTCTGAGTCACTTAGAGACGGCGAGATTGGGAGCAGTAGAGAGTAGATGGTGCAGTGATTTACAGCAGTTCAACTTCACGATTGAATACAAAACCGGTAGAGATAACACAATAGCAGACGAACTGTCAAGATTGCCCCAAGAGACCGAAACTAGTGAGTGATGAAGATTATGGGGTGATGACACTGGACACAGACGAAAATCTAGAAGGGTTATGGTCTGAAGAAAAACTGAAAGGCGAACAAAGTAAAATGCCCTGTTTTCATGCCATTATTAAATTGCTGAACGGAGAGATGAGTCAAACTGAAATGATAGAACACTTAAAAGATAAGGATTTCCGGAAACTATACCGAACAAGAAGTAATTTGATAAATGAAAGGGGTATAGTATTTCATAGGGTGGGGATAGGAATTAATTCATATCTAATTAGACCCGTATTAACATCAAATTTGCAATTTACCTTGATAAAAGTGGAAATGGGACGAGTTCGGTCATCAGGGACGTAATCGCACCCTCGACCTCGTAAAGAAGAGAGGGTTCTGGCCTGGTATGGCGGCGACAGTCGCAGAGTACGTCGCGAATTGCAACACGTGCAGCATAGCAAAAGAGGAATACCCGAAACCACGCCCCCTTATGGGTAAGATCGAAGCAAATAGACCGTGGGAACTGTTGGCGATGGATTTCACACTTTTAGATAAAAAGATGGGCATCGAAAACGTATTAATAATAACAGATACATTTACACGCTACAGCTTTGCATTCCCGGCGCGCGATCAAAAGGCTACCACGGTTGCGAAATTGCTAAAAGAACAGATCTTCGATAAGTTTGGGCCCCCTGATAGAATACTATCTGACCAAGGAAGAAATTTTACCAGCTCAGTGATTCGAAATCTATGCTCGCTATACGGGATTAAGAAGATACGGACGAGTGCATACCACCCCCAAGGCATCGGTGCGTGCGAAAGATTTAACTGAACATTGCACGATCTATTAGTCACGCTTGATGAACCTGCTAAAAAGAGATGGCCCAACTATCTATCCGGTCTTGTAGCTATATACAACGCGACCCCACACGCCACGACAGGATACTCCCCATTTCAATTACTATTCGGTAGGGAGCCGAAATTACCGAGAGACGGGAAAAGTTTAGATAGTACGGAAACCACGACAGATGAGTGGCTACGCGACCTTAAATATAGCAAAGATAGTAGAAAAGAAAAGAAAAGCACAAACTCGGAGAAGTCGCGACCAACAAGCTAAAATAAGTAGATGGGACGTGGGACAGGAAGTTCTTCGAAATAACCTAAAACTGGGACGTTGCAAAATGCAGAATCAATGGTACGACGACCGATGGGAAATCATAGAAGTACTTGATGACAAAACAGGGATATATAAAATTAGGCCAAGCGATGGGGGAAATATAGAAAGGCTCGAAAATAGGCTGAACATAAGAAGTGCTCCAGATTTAAGGCCCCTCGGGACGAAAACGAAGTACAGAAGGGAAATTGACGTAATACAGCCCTCTCCGAGGAAGTTGAGGAATAGAGTAATTACCACGAATAAAAACTAACTTATCCCCAGCACCGTAGTATGTAAGAAGACGGGTGAAAGCAGGGTTCTATCCTGAACGAGGGTTGACGTCCTCTGCCTTACTTGAGCTATATCTACTCCTTCCATCTTTAGTGTAAGACAGGTGAAAGCAGGGTTCTATCCTGAATGAGGACTGGCGACCTCTACCTGACTCGAGCTTATTCTATCATGTCTCTTCTCCTACTCCTCGAACTTCACTTTTATTATCATGTGTTTATAAGTAAATATTGGTGGCGGTTAAAATTTAAGGAAACAAAAAAAATTCAAAGTGAATTACCTCTGCTTTGGTAGTAAGAATAATACGTCGAAAATAAGTTGAAAACATGTGACATGAGGGATGCCGAAGAAAGACGAATGAAATGGTGTCTGTGTGTGCTTGCGTGTGCCTGTGTGTGCTTGCGTGTGTCTGTGTGTGCTTGCGTGTGTCTGTGTGTGCTTGCGTGTGTCTGTGTGTGCTTGCATGTGTCTGTGTGTGCTTGCATGTGTCTGTGTGTGCTTGCGTGTGTCTGTGTGTGCTTGCGTGTGTCTGTGTGTGCTTGCGTGTGTCTGTGTGTGCTTGCGTGTGTCTGTGTGTGCTTGCGTGTGTCTGTGTGTGCTTGCGTGTGTCTGTGTGCTTGCGTGTGTCTGTGTGTGCTTGCGTGTGTCTGTGTGTGTCTGTGTGTGCTTGCGTGTGTCTGTGTGTGCTTGCGTGTGTCTGTGTGTGCTTGCGTGTGTCTGTGTGTGCTTGCGTGTGTCTGTGTGTGCTTGCGTGTGTCTGTGTGTGCTTGCGTGTGTCTGTGTGTGCTTGCGTGTGTCTGTGTGTGCTTGCGTGTGTCTGTGTGTGCTTGCGTGTGTCTGTGTGTGCTTGCGTGTGTCTGTGTGTGCTTGCGTGTGTCTGTGTGTGCTTGCGTGTGTCTGTGTGTGCTTGCGTGTGTCTGTGTGTGCTTGCGTGTGTCTGT
>NC_091571.1:17826276-17828776 GCF_042767895.1 Penaeus vannamei | reverse complement strand
GTCTGTAACCTTGATATTGCCCAGCGTTGCCCCACAATGACTTTGAACAGTAGCTCTGCCCAGTATCCAGTCCATGCAAGTGTTGAAAAGAGTTGGTGCAAGGACACAGCCTTGCCTCACTCCTGAACTAACAGGAAAGAAGCTCGACAGGCCCCCACCACACTTTACAGCACTTTCAGTACCAGTATACAGGCTTGCTATTAGTCCAATAATCCTTGTTGGTATTTCTCTCAGCCTCAGGATCTCCCAAAGTGACTCCTGATGCACCGTATCGAACGCCTTCTTAAGGTCGATGTAGGCTGCAAGCAGCCCACGCCCGAACTCACGACGGCGCTCTACAATGACTCGAAGCGCGAGGATACGGTCTATTGTGGACTTACCAGGAGTGAATCCGGATTGCTCCAGTCTCTGGTGCCTCAGTAGATGGTCTCTGATACGTCTCAGAAGGATGTGGGTGAGAACCTTGCCTGGTACACTGAGCAGTGTGATGCCTCGGTGATTGTTGCAGTCCCAACGGTCCCCCTTCCCCTTCCAGAGAGGGATGACCACACCCCTCAACAGGTCAGGAGGAACGGAACCGGACTGCCAGATGGCAGTCAGGACTGCATGTAACCCCCGTGCCATAGGTTCACCACCAGCCTTTAACAGTTCAGCTGGTATGCCGCAGATACCAGCTGCTTTACCACTCTTCAGCTTGGAAATCGCCCCCCTAACTTCAGTTAGGGAGGGAGGGTCCTCACTGATGGGTGGATCCGGCAGCGGGATCTCGACACTACCCGCATCCAAGTTAACTGTTGGTGGGTCAACCTGGTAAAGCTGCTCAAAATACTCAGCCCAACGTCCCCGCACCGCAACCGGATCTGAAACGATCTGACCACTTACTGAGCGAACTGCTGTCACCTGTGAAGAGGGCTTGGAGTTCAGCTTTCTCAGGGCTTGGTATGCAAGACGAAGGTCATTTACTAAGAAATGGCCTTCTACCTCCTCTGCAAGACTCCTAATAAACTGTTCCTTGTCTCTTCTTAACAGGGACCGAGTTCTGCGCACATGAGAACGGTGCAATTCCCGATCCCCTGTCAGACGAGCCGCACGACATGCATCTGTGGCTTCCAGTGTCTCCCGCGAGATGGAATTCTGTACTGCTCTCGGGCGTACACCAATCGTATCTTGAGCTGCATCAAGCGTTTCATGCTTAAAGGTATCCCACAGAAGAACAGGGTCTGTCAGACTGCCAAGCACTGCGAAACGATCAGAGATTGCCTCAGCAAACCCGCGGGCACACTCCCCCTCCCTCAGCCTGTCCAAATGAAACACCCTAAGGTGATCATTTGACCGCTGGGGGGTTTTGAAGTGGACCCGGAGGGTAGCCACAACCAATCTATGGTCAGTACCACAGAACTCAGCACTCCTGTACACCCTGCAATTCTGAAGGATCCTCCAACGAGTGCTAACAAGTATGTGGTCGATCTCCATGGCTGCGTTACCCGCATCACTGTACCATGTCCAGCGATGTGGGTCTGGGCGCTGGTACCAGGAGCCAGAAATCCTCAATTTCTGGGACCTAGCAAAGTCCCGGAAAAGGAGGCTATTCTTGCTACCGGCATCAGCTCCTGAACCATGGGGACCGACAGACATCTCATAGCCTGCTCGATCACAGCCAGATACCGCATTGAAGTCGCCCAGAACAATGCGAATATCTCGTCGGGGACATCTGTCTGCCACAGATGTAAGTTTGGTGTAGAACATCTCTTTCACGTCAATATATATATATATATATATATATATATATATATATATATATATATATATATATAGATGAATGTGTATATATGTATATATATATATAAATAAATAAATATATATATATATATATATATATATATATATATATATATATATATATATATATATATATATATATATATATATACATTTGTACACACACACACACGCGTGAGCACATACACAGACAAATATATATTTATATATATCACATATGCATGTATGCATGTACTTTTACATATATACCTATGTCTATATTTATAATTATGTGGACAAAATCACACATTAACACGCCCGCGCATACACAGTGAATTTGGAAGCAGGTTGAAAGAGGATAGTCAGAGAGCCCAGAGAGATTTAATGAGCATGTCGAGTACAAGAGGTTTGACACCTTGGTTGAACACCTAAGGGGCCATGGATCCCTAAACGGCCATTCTTAAGTGAACACTTTGTGGGTTTGGCCACTTAAGAACGACCTAATTAATGCTAATTACCACTTTTAATCAGCATGTTGAGTATATCAGTGAAACCTTTACAGAATATACTTTATGGCTTGCTGATATCATATTGATAATTCTTGTGTCGGTTTTGTGGAAAAGGCCACTTAAGAAGAGGTCAAAAGTAGTGAACCACCCAAATTCCGTCTTCCGGTAATTTTAAAATGACTGCTACTCCCTTACTATTTGGAGTGCTGGGTCAAGATTGGACTGCAAATGTA
>NC_091571.1:17774299-17776799 GCF_042767895.1 Penaeus vannamei | reverse complement strand
AACACATCTTCGCGTGCTAGGATTAATAATTAACTTGTTTGTGGCGTTACTTTTGTATATTGTTTACAAAAGTGAAAAAGGTTCAATAGGAGATACGTTAGCCAGAGGGACGCGCCACACGCGTGTACGAGTGGTTCATAATCTGGCAATGAAAAGCACAATCCATGGGATAGGACACTTAACTTGTTAGAGAAACAGAGTAAGACCGTAGTATTTAAGATATCAGGTGAAAGCAGGGGTCTATCCTGAACGAGGATTGGCGTCCTCTGCCTTACTTGAGCTAATTCTTTCTTCTCCCTCCGACTTTATGTACTCCTTCCATCCTTAGTGTAATATATATATATATATATATATATATATATATATATATATATATATATATATATATATATATAATATATATATATATATATATATATATATATATATATTTATATATATATATATATATATATATATATATATATATATATATATATATATATATATATGTTTATGTATATATGCATATATATACATATATGTACATATTTGTATATATATATATATATATATATATATATATATATATATATATATATACATATATAATATATATATATAAATATATATATATATTATATATATATATATATATATATATATATATATATATATATATATATATATATTACACTAAGGATGGAAGGAGTACATAAAGTCGGAGGGAGAAGAAAGAATTAGCTCAAGTAAGGCAGATATATGTATATATATATACATATATATATATACATATACATACATGTATATACATATATATATATATATATATATATATATATATATATATATATACACACACATACACATATATGTACTTATATGTATATAGATACATATATGTATATAAATGTTTATATATGTATGTGTTTACATATATATACATATACGAACATATATATATACATATATACATATGTATACGTACATATATATGTATATATGCATAGATAGATAGATAGATAGATAGATAGATAGATAGAAAGACAGACATATATATATATATATATATATATATATATATATATATATATATATATATATATATATATATATATGTGGGTGGGTGGGTGGGTGCTTCATGCGCAGGGTGGTGTGAAGCGATGGTGTGGTAGCCTAGATAGTGTTTAGTGCTTGCATGCCTTCTCGCTTGCAGCTGCCACCGCTGGCTAGCCTTGTGGCGAAAAAGGGAGCAGCGCTGCATAAGTCTCCCCTGCCAGTTCATAGCCTCTCCATCATCGAGACTTCTGCAGTGCCTCCTCGTGGCCACCTATGGAAACTGGCACCTTGTGGTCCCAGGCTGAACTGTAGGGGATCTCGGAGCAGCAGGAGGCCTCAGAGGTACAGGGTCATGACCCACTGGCATGTGGACACGCCCTGGCCCTGTACTAACCCCTGCCCCTAAGCCTCCTGGGGTCAATGGGAGGCTCGGGGGAGGTGGTCCTTGCCAGTCCTCCTTCCCCCAGAGAATAAGCCACTGGCAGCGGCACACTTAACTGGAAATGCTGGGGGGAGGGGTAATATTCCTCCTACCCAGCGAGAGAGGCGGGCTGCGGGCCCCGTTGGGAGGGTGACAGCTGGGGTGCGGAATAGGAACAGGAGCTTCTCGTCCTGCCTGCCTCCTGGTAGCTGCCAGCCCAATATGAAGCTTGTGGGGCAAAGCCCTGGGGAACCCCACAAGTGGATGAAGTGTCCCGCAGCCTGCCGCTTTTTATGAGGGCAGCGTCGGTGGGGGTGGCAGAGGTGGCATCCACCCAGAAGGACTACCCGAGGGTTAACCTCAGGCGGGAAGTCAGGGTGGGGGCTTGGTACGTCCGCTCTTTACGTCAGGATAATCGGTTACCCCTACTATCGAGGGAACTGGGGAGGCTGAGAGTAGGGGTGGCTGCTCTCTCGGAGGTGAGAAGACCTGGCAGCGGCACGACCAGTGTAGGTGGCTACACCTATTACTGGTCAGGCCGCAGCGATGGTCACCATCTCCAGGGAGTAGCCATAGCTGTCTCCAGTAGGCTTCAGCCCTCAGTGGTAGAGGTCACTCAAGTCGATGAGCATATAATGGTAATGAGACTGAAGCTGTCTTTGGGCTTCATGTCTCTTATTGCTGTGTACGCTCATACCGATGTTTGTAAACCTGATGTGAAAGAGATGTTCTATGTCACACTTACATCCGTGGCAGACAGTTGTCCCCGGCGAGATATTCGTATTGTTCTGGGTGACTTCAATGCGGTATCAGGCTGCGATTAACCTGGCTATGAGATGTCAGTCGGTCCTCATGGTTCGGGAGTTGATACCGGCAGTGAGAATTCCCTCCTTTTCCGGGATTTTGCTAGATCCCAGAAATTGAGGATTTCTGGCTCCTGGTACCAGCGCCCTGACCCACACCGTTGGACATGGTACAGCGACGCGGGTAATGCAACCAAGGAAATCGACCACATTCTCATTAGCACTCGGAGGATCCTTC
>NC_091571.1:17751064-17753564 GCF_042767895.1 Penaeus vannamei | reverse complement strand
GGCAGCGCTTTCTGGCGAGTCGGCAATTTCGCTGATGTGAGAGAGGTAACTGTCACTTCTTTTGTCACCGATTAAATTCCGAATGTGGCTATACCATGATTTGGGATTTGCGTCACTGATTTTATCAATTATTTGCTTATGATAATTTTTCTTAGCCGATCTTATCTCTTGTCTAACCTTTTTGGCCAAGTACTTTGTTGCATCGGTATTTTTTGTTTTGTAAGCTTTTTGTCTTGCCAGGATAAGGTCTTTGATCCTGTTGGTGACCCATGGTTTGTCCTGATGGTGGGTGGAAGTTCTTTTTAAGGGGAAGCAGTTGTCAACTTGGTTCCAGACTGATTTATAAAAAAGTTGGCATTTAGTGTTCGGGTCAGGGGCGTTGAGTACGTCGGCCCAGTCATGATGAATGATCCATGATCCGAACTCGGATTTTAGAATCAGGGACTCTACGAATAAGTTTTGTTCCCTTTAATTGCGTGGGTGCCTGGTATTTCTTTGGTACCCAGAGCAGCGACAAGTGATCACTATTGCCTAAAGGGGGCAGGGAAGTTGGACTTTCATAAAAATGCTCTTTATTTGTTATGATTTTGTCCAGAGTATTTTTCCCATGAGTGGCGAATGACACAACCTGCTTAAAATTCAGTATAGAAGTGATTTCATAACCAGAAAAAGTGTTCAGGTCGCCAAGAATTACAAAAAAAGGTATTTCCGTACTTTGCTTGGAGGATAAACACATTTTCTATTATGTGTTCTCTGGGGCTTTCTTCGGTAGGTGCCCCTTGGGAGGAAATATATCCCGCAGATTACCAGGACACTGATTTCGCGAGGCAGCCATGTAGGTCTAACAGCGAACCATAATGTTTCAAGGTCGTCACTTGGTGGACAGATGGATTTTATAGTGTTGCAGGGGATAGTATCTTTGATGTAAATACCAACGCCACCACCTTTTCTGCCCTGACGAATTTTGTTAAATAAGTGGTACCACTGTATGGTTCCGATGTTTAATGTATCGTCTTTGAACCAAGTTTCTGTGATTAATGCAATATCGATAGAATTTTGTTTCATTATGACGTCAAGTTCGTCCACTTTGTTTGTAAGGCAGTACGCATTTGCAAGGTAAATGCTGGGAAGTGTTCTGCGTGGTCTTGCGTTAGCTGGCTCTATTGTTGACGTCATTTTGGTCAAACAACCCGCTCGGGTTGCAAGGTTTTGTACTTGTTTCTATTTAAAAAGACTCACAGGGCTGGGAAGGAATCGGACTTCAGAAATTCATCAGCTACAAGTGCTTTGCCTTTAAGAGAAACAGTGAAGCTGGCATAATATGAATGACTCATTTTTGTTTTGAATGCATTTACATTGTCCACCTCAGGGAAGTTAATGAGTAGGTGTTTCTCGATATCTGCTCCCTCAGTGTCTGTGTGGCAGTTTGTTATGTAAAGGTACAACACCTCTGGTTTAGCTGCCCCCTGTAAAGGTTTAGCGGTAGATCTTTGTTCTATTTTGTCTTCTTTTTTCTTTTTTTTTTTTTTTCCACGAGAGCAAACCCATCCGCATCCACATTGCTTGGATTAGACGTTTCGTGTCTTACATGGTTGTGACTGTAGTTATTATCTATCACAACAGGAGCCGTGTTACTACTGTCGGGATGGGGAACCCCGGGCACGTGGTGGTACTTTGCATCACTCCACTCGCGGTTCGGTGCGGTTAGTGGAGGGGGAACTGTGTTTTCTTGCTTTTCGTTTTCCCTTCTGTTTTCCGCTTGTTTCTCCTCTTGCTATTTCTAGTGTTGTTGCGCGTGGGCGTCACCTGTGTTTCTTTGTTGCTCATCTTCTCTGTTGCTGATGAATGTGGGGGTCTTGAAGGGGGATTTTGACGCCGGGCCGGCCGAGGAGGAATGCGCGGCTTGCATGCGTCAGCAGGGTCGCGCGCCTGCAGTGCGGCACAACACTGGCCGGGGATGACGTCAGGTTTGGGTAGCACTGGGTTAGTAGTTGCATTACCCGGGGAGGATGACGTGGGGCTGGGGTTCACGAGGGGTTCAGGGTTAGGGTTCTTAAGAGGTTCTGGGCTGGGGATCATATGAGGTTCGGTGTGGGGAGGTGGGAGGGTGTCGATGGGTGTGTGCGAGTTTGGTTCGGTGGGGGAGTTAAGGGGGGGGGGATAGGAGAGCAGAAGGAAAAGGGTTGGTAGCAAGATGTGTCTGGGGAGGCTACAATGTCAGGAGGAATCTGGTAGGGAGGGGGGAGAGACTAGACGCGTCGGCCAAAGAATTGATGCTGTCAGACCTACCGGGCTTCCGTGCTGGTGAACACCATGGCATACCTTCCTCATTCTCAAAGAGACTGTTGAGGGTTGCTTGTTGCTTCATAAACATTTCCATTAACACATCGACTTTTTTTTGGAGCACATTAAGCGAGTCACCGGGCGTAGGGTCGGCTGGCACTGTGTGTGTTTGGGTTCCCTCACTTTTCGTTTTGGTGAAATTTTTTGTGAAAGGCGT
>NC_091571.1:17738564-17746064 GCF_042767895.1 Penaeus vannamei | reverse complement strand
TGCTGAATGTATTCAGCACCTGCAAACAATTTCTCATCATTGCTTGCTAAGAAATGAAAAAAAGGTTCCCTCTTGCAAATAAGCAAATTCAAATGTGCCACATTTTTCTCCCCCAAAACTTTCTGGATGAAGGATCTAGAGTGTCAATGCCATCTCTGAGAGACCTTGTCACTGCTTTTCCGAGGATCTCTACTAATCCACAACATCTGGATAATGAATGGAGAGCAGTAGACCATAAACTAATTCCGGAAGAAATGAGGAATATTATAAACCTGGAAACATTTTTTACAGCAATTGGTATCCTTTGGGATGAGCTAGGACATCGCATGTTCGAAACCATTTCCGAATATGTTCTACAAATATTAAGTTACATCTAATGTTGAAAGCTTATTCTCGAAGGTAAACTTGTTGAAATCAAAGATCAGAAATAAAATATCAACTTCTACTCTCACATCCCTCATATTATCTTCTGAAATAATAAAAGTTGCAGGAGGATGTGTTAAGTTTAAACCACATCTACAATTGGTTAGATTTATAAAAAACAAACTGTATAAAAGTTATTTTTTTGTTTTGTTTTCAAATTAAATTGTAAATACTGTATATGTAAATACTGTATATATATATATATATATATATATATATATATATATATATATATATATATATGCAGTTGTTTTCTAAAATACATTGTCTTATTATGATGTATGAATTTTTTTTTTTTTTTTTTTTTTTTTTTTTTTTTACCATCATTTTGTGTACGTAAAATTTTCTTCATTCCCCAATTGATATCTATTTGTTTTCTTTGTTTACGCTATTAGAAAACTGTTGTGCGAGCAAGTGGCTGCACGCAGGACGAGAACCCTGGTTCTCGCCCACATCCTTCTGAGACGTATCAGAGACTACTGAGCAATCTACTCATCTACTGAGGCATCAGAGACTGATTCACTCCTGGTAAGTCCACAATAGACTGTATCCTTGCGCTTCGAGTCATTTTAGAGTGCCGACGTGAGTTCAAGTGTGGGCTGCTTGCAGCCTACATCGACCTCAAGAAGGCGTTCGACATGGTGCTTTGGGAATCACTCTTGGAGATCCTGAGAATGAGAGGAATTCCAATAAGGATTATTGGACTTATAGCAAGCCAGTATACTGGTACTGAAAGTCCTGGGGGCCTGTCGAGCTTCTTTCCTGTTAGTTCAGGAGTGAGGCAAGGCTGTGTCCTTGCGCCAACTCTTTTCAACACTTGCATGGACTGGATACTGGGCAGAGCTGCTGTTCAAAGTCATTGTGGAGCAACACTGGGCAATATCAAGGTTACTGACCTTGACTTTGCTGATGATGTTGCTCTTCTATCTGAGTCTTTGGAAACCTTAGTGGTGGCTCTGGATGCATTTAGCAATGAAGAGAAACCCCTGGGTCTACAGGTCTCCTGGACCAAGACCAAGGTCCAGGACTTTGGGGACTTGCTAGGAGAACTTGTTCAGTCGGTACGTGCTTGCGGCGCGGACATTGAAGTCACAGAGCTATACATACCTTGGTAGTGTAGTTCGTAATTCTGGGCTGTCAGACCAAGAAGTCAGCAGACGGATTGGCCTGGCAGCAGGGGTCATGAACTCTCTCAACAAGAGTATTTGGAGATGTCGGTACCTGTGCAGAAGGACCAAGCTACAGGTTTTCAGGGCCCTGATAATGCCAGTTTTGCTATACGGTAGCGAAACCTGTACATTGTCTTGTGCCTTGGAGGCTCATCTTGAAGCCTTTTGTAATAGGTCCTTGCGCCAGATCATGGGGTACTGTTGGCGGGACCATGTGTCCAACCAACGGTTGCACCGTGAGACTGGCACAGGACCTGTTATCTGCACAATCCGTGATCGCCAACTCAGGCTATACGGCCATCTGGCTCGCTTTCCTCAGGCTGATCCTGCCCATCAGGTTGTCTCTGTTCGAGACAACCCTGGATGGAGGAGGCCTGTGGGACGACCGAGGAAGTCGTGGCTTGGGCAGATCGACCAAACTTGCCGTGAAGAAATAGAGATGGGCCGAGTCCCTGCATGACGTCTAGCCATGAGGGATCCTCGTAGGTGGATGCGGTTATGCGCCCCCGTCGGCGTCAGCCCCCTTGATGATGATGATATATATATATATATATATATATATATATATATATATATATATATATATACTTAAAAATGTATATGTATATATATATATATTATATATATATACTTAAAAATGTATATGTATATATATACTATATATATATGTGTGTGTGTTTGTATGTGTGTATGTGTGTGTGTGTGTGTGTGTGTGTGTGTGTGTGTGTGTGTGTGTGTGTATAGACATTAAATTCAAATTCGAATTCAAAATAATTTATTCGATTTGTTACAATGGTTATTTGTATTACACACATAATGATATTATTGTAAATGTAAATATAAGTAAAATATAGAATCAATGCTAGGATATATAAGTCCTGTCTATTCTTATATTTTTAAACCTGATGTCATTTGTGATTCAAGGTACGTTCCTTTCATTTCTTTATTAATGTATCTATGTTTTTAATATTTCTTATATTACAAAGTAGTTGGTTCAAGATCTTGGGTCCACGTGTTAGTATCCGTTGTGCCTCTATGTCTGTACATGATTTTTTGACATATAAGAAGTTTACCCGTCTGTTATCTACAGTTGGAAGGTATAAAGCCATTTTGTATGAAAACCTTAAATCATTTTACATATTAGGATGCAAGTATCATAGTTGCATTTACATTGCAATTTTAGCCAACATAGTTTATGTGCGGGGTAATGTGGTCATACTTCTTCACATTACTAAGTGCTACTCTGGAGGCAAAGTTTTGCCATTTTTGAATTCTCTGAATATAACCTTTGTTGAACGTCATATATTTGAGCAAAAATTAATTATATTGAGAACTATTGTTTGCATAACAGATATCCTCGTTTCATTAGGCATTCTATTTCTGACATGGCAGAAGGTAAATTAGTGTGCCCATTACTTTTCTGTGGATGTTGACGTGGTTCTCAAATGTCATGAATCTGTCAACGAGTTTTTTTACGGAAGTACTCGGTCTTATATGTGTACTGGAATTTTGGCGAGTACCTGAAGATACATTGTGTTTTACATGGATTTATATTGAGGCCATTAGTGTCAAACTATCCTTTTACTTGTAAAGTGTCTACTGGGTCTAAGTTGTTTATATAATTGATAATCATCGGCGTATTGAACAAGAAGGCAATTTTGGGCTATGGTTGACAGATCATTTACGAACGTTGTAAACAGGATCGGGCCTAATATAGATCCTTGTGGAACTCCGAAGGATACTATCTGTTTTGCTGATATATTCTCGCGGATTTTGACTGATTGGGTTCTATTACTTAGGTAACTTCTGAACCAATATGTATCAATTTTGTCATTTATTTGTTTACCAATGAGGATGTATATGGCTGTTGCCTATAATCTCATAAACTTTATTTATAATCTGCGATGATGCTCTTTCGGTAGACAGTAGACAGTAAACAGCCATGTATTCTCGATAGTAGGGCGTGTCTCTAGAAATGTTGACAATTGGTCTGCTACGATTTTTTCGAGAACCTTAGACAATGTGAGAAGTATGGTAATAGAGCGATAATTATTGGTTAGTGGTAATACCTGGTGTTATTATGCCAAGTTTCCAAAGCGATGATAAGTCACCGGTGACTAAAGGTGTATTAATGATAACAGTTATTAATATGCCATAGCAAGTAGACTGTCTCTGATGAAGCAAAAAGCAGTCATCCGCTCCAACAGCATTTGTTCCACGCAGGTGTTTTATTGTCAAGATTACAGGTAGTGGTTTGAAACTATTGATTGAAGGCCTCATCCTACCTGTACTTTATTGAGATATGGAAGCATTTGTTTGTTCATACGTGAGATGTCCAATTTTAGCGAACTCAATAAACCCATTCGCACTAATTTTGAAATTTAGAATGCTATCTCAATTATGTTTTTTGTTTGGCGGAAGTGTTTTAACAATCTTCTATGTTTTAGCAGTCTTTGTACTATTTGTTAATTTCTTTCTAAAATAATCGGTTTTGGCTTATGTTAGTGATATGACATTTCACCATTGTTTATAGTCAGCCTGAAGTGCCATGTCGAATCTGTTTTTTTTTTTTTTTTTTTTTTTTTTTTTTTTTTTTTTTTTTTTTTTGAGAGAGAGAGAGAGAGAGCTTTATGAACACTTTTCTATCTGTTATGACTCTCTTGATATAGTCGTTTACCCATGGAGGAGGATGTTTATTAGTTTTTGTAACAAAGAGGACGATGGCATCTATATTATCATTAATCACTTCCGTGAACACATTTACCTGCTTGTCTACATTATCTGTTTGTAATGACTGAGAATCATAATTGACTGATTCACAAAAGTTTTTGTAATTGGTGATCGCTTCGATTTCTTTATATCAAGTGTTACCATTATGATAAGACGTTTGTGTGTTATCTGTGATATCTGTAGGTTTGTTTACCAGTTTAAATTTGTTTTTCCTAATTATCTTAATTTTGAGTTGGACATTTCTCTAAAACCTTTTTCTAGATAATCAAAACATTCATAGGAACCATGAGGATGCCTATAGACCGTGCCTACATTGAAAGACGGAAGCATATTGCTTTGTACACAAACCCAGATATCCTCTACTTCTGCACTCTTAGCAACTGTAGCGGATATCTCCTTTTTTTTTTGAGTGTCATGTACGAAATATATCGAGATCTCTGTCCATTATGAACATTTCTTTATCATTATAATGTCCAAGGAAAGGCTGAGCGTTAATGTGGTCTATTTTAACAGTCGGTCTTGCTAACGAGATTGCCTTGTTAAACCCTCTGATCACGACTATTGTTTCTGCTGAGGAACACTTTGACATTCCTAAGGAGGGCATCCGTGTCTAAAAATAATTTAGGCATTATTTCTCGGCCTCGTACAGGTACCGTGACACTGGTGTAATAGTTATGTGTTATCACGGTCTTGTGCGCTTTTATACCTCCTACGTTTTCATAACTATTCTTCATTTGTGTCTGGACAACTTGTGATGTAAAGGAACACTGTGTCAGGTCGATCAGCTCCTGTTAAGAGCTTTGGCGCTTGTCGTTCTTCTCTCTCTCTCTTTTTTTTTTTTTTTTTTTTTGTCTTGATGCAACTGTGATGAATCTTCATTTTCAGCAACTTGTTCTGCTCTTTCTGGGTGGTTGATCACGATCGTCGGCACTACTGGAGCTGGGGGTGGAACTGGGGGGGGGGGGGTCAGTGGGAGGAGGGACTCCAAGCACCTGGTGAAGAGTTGCTTCATTCCAATGGCAATTAGGCTCGAGTTCCTTCTGGTTATTTTTCTTCTTGTTTTGTTTTTCCTTAAAGCTTTGTCTAGGCGTTATTTGTGTATATGCTTCGATTTTCCTCTTGACTTATAAGGTGTTCAAGGGCTGATGAGGTGTCTTAGTACTCGGGGAAGATGGCGAGTCAGCAAGGGCGCACACCTGCTTGCTCGCTGTGGGCGGGGAGAGGGGGGAGATAGGCGGGAGGGAATGGGAGTTGGCAGGGTTACTGGCCACGAGTGCAACAGGGAGGGATGGTGTGGAAGGGGATTCTTGGGTAGAGATAGAGGACATTCTGATAGGGGGAGAAGCGAATGGGAAAGACTGGTAGATTGATTGGTCATGGGCTAGGGAAAGGAGGTCGGATAGGATTTCGTGGTGGTGGTGGTGGGGGGGGGGGGAGGGAGCGGATCTGTCTGCTGCCTCTTTGCAGCCCTGCTTTTGATCTGTCATTTAGTTGTGTCCCTGTTGTTTGGAGAACATTCCTATTAACAATTATATTTTGTTTTTCAACAAACTCTTTATTGAAGGAAGGTTCTTGATGTGTCTGTTTCCTGATTTCTAGTCTTTTGGAAGAAAAAAGGAGCAGATATGCCTGTCTTTTTCGGCGGTGTCCAGTCCGAAGTTGGGATGTTAGTTGTTGCGAATACCAGGGGGAGGGTGTACCTTTGACCTGTGCCTGTCACTGGGCGGAGGTCCCATTACCCTGTGAAGGAAGCTTGTTACCTTGGAATAAGGGTCCCCTTTCACTTTGGGGATAAGACCTCGTGCTAGCTGCACAAGGAAGCACCGGGGTAGCCCTCTGGTTGGGCCCCTTTGACCCGGCGGAGGAAGCCAGATTTCCCTCTGACGTTGCGGGGCCACAGGAGGCCATGGTTTGCAAGAGTTATTTGCCTGATGCGCAGAGGAAGTCCGATCACGGTGACGGACACACATACACACAAACTGACACACACACACAAAAATATATGTGTGTGCATATATATATTTATATGTATGTAGTTTTACTTATATGTATATATAAATATGAAAATGTGTATATATTCATATGTGTATATATATATATATATATATATATATATATATATATATATATATATATATATATATATATATTTTTAGATATATATATATATAAATATGAAAATGTGTATATATTTATATGTGTATATATATATATATATATATATATATATATATATATATATATATATATATATATATATATAGTTTTACTTATATGTATATATAAATATGAAAATGTGTATATATTCATATGTATATATATATATGTATATATATATATATATAGATATATATATATATATATATATATATATAAATATATATGTATATATATATATATATATATATACATATATATATATATAGTTTTACTTATATGTATATATAGATATGAAAATGTGTATATATACATATGTATATATATATATATATATATATATATATATATATATATATATATATATATATATATATATATATATATATATATATAAACATATATAAATACCATCATCATCATCATGGAGCTAAGGCCGACGGGGGCGCATAACCGCATCCACCCTTTGTTTGTACCTACAAGAGTCCTATATGGCAAGCCGCCAGGCAGGGACTCGGCCCATCTCGAGCTTCCCACGACAGATTTGATCGATCTGCCCATGCAACGACTTCCTAGGTCGTCTCAAAGGCCTCCTTCACCCAGGGCTGTCTGGAGACAACCTAGGGGGCAGGATCATCCTGAGGAAAGCGAGCCAGGTGGCTGTAAAGCCTGAATTGGCAATCATGGATTGTGCAAGTAAAAGGTCCTGTGCTAGTCTTATGGTGAGAGACTTCATGACCCCTGCTGCCAGGCCAATCTGCTGACTTCCAGGTCTGACAGCCCAGAGTAATGAACTACACTACCAAGGTATGTAAACCTCTCTGTGACTTCAATATCCTCGCCACAAGCATGTGCCAGCCGAGCAGGTTCTAGCAACCCCCCAAATTCCTGGAATGGTCTTGGTCCAGAAGGCCTCTACTCCAAAGGGCTTCACTTCATTACTAAATGCATCTAGTACCAACACTAAGGATTTCAAGGACAGATAGAATAGCAACATCATTAGTAAAGTCAAAGTCGGTAA
>NC_091571.1:17726816-17736816 GCF_042767895.1 Penaeus vannamei | reverse complement strand
CAGCCCAGAGTGAAGCTTGTGGGGGAAAGCCCTCGGGAACCCCACAGGTGGATGATGGGACCCACAGCCCGCCACCCCCTTTTATGTGGGGCAGCGTCGGCGGGGGTGGCAGAGGTGACATCCACCCCGAATAACTGCCCGAGGCTGAATCTCAGGCGAAAATTCAGGGTGGGGGCTTGGAACGTCCGTTCTTTGCGTCAGGATAATCGGTTGCCTCTGCTGTCGAGAGAACTGGGGAGACTGAGAGTTGAGGTGAATGCTCTCTCAGAGATGAGGTGACCTGGCAGCAGCATGACCAGTGTAGGTGGCTACACCTATTACTGGTCGGGCCGCAGCGACGGTCATCACCTCCAGGGAGTAGCCATTGCCATCTCCAGCAAACTCCAGCCCTCAGTAGTAGAGGTTACTCCTGTTGATGAGCGTATAATGGTATTGAGACTGAAGCTATCTTTTGGCTTCAGGTCTCTTATTGCTGTGTATGCTCCTACCAATGTTTGTAAACTTGACGTGAAAGAGATGTTCTACACCAAACTTGCAGACAGGTGTCTCCGGCGAGATATTCGCATTGTTCTAGGTGACTTCATTGCGGTAACTGGTTGTGATCGAACTGGCTATGAGATGTCTGTCGGTCCTCATCGGTTCAAGAGCTGATGCAGGTAGTGAGAATAGCCTCCTTTTCCGTGACTTTGCTAGGTCCCAGAAATTGAGGATTTCTGGCTCATGGTACCAGTGCCCGGACCCACATCATTGGTCATGGTCCAGTGATGCAGGTAATGTAACCAAGGAGATCAACCACATACTCGTTAGCACTTATTGGAGGAGGATCCAGATTTGCAGGGTGTACAGAAGTGCTGAGTTTTGTGGTGCTGACCATAGATTGGTTATGGCTACCCTCCAGTTCATCTTCAAAACTCCCCAGCAGTCAAATGATCACCCTAGGGTGTTTCATATGGACAGACTGAGGGAGGGGGAGTGTGCCCCGTCGTTTCGCTATGTTCGACAGTCTGACGGACCCTGTTCTCCTGTGGGATATCTTTAAGTGTGAAACTCGCAGGAGACACTGGAAGCCACAGATGCTTGTCGTGCGGCTTGTCTGACAGGGGATCGGAAATTGCACTGGTCTCATGTGCGCAGAACTCGGACTCTGTTAAGAAGGAACAAGGAACAGTTTATTAGGAGTCTTGCAGAGGAGGTAGAAGGCCATTTCTTAGTAAATGACCTTCGTCCTGCATACCAAGCCCTGAGAAAGCTGAACTCCAAGCCCTCTTCACAGGTGACAGCAGTTCGCATAGTAAGTGGTCGGATCGTTTCAGATCCTGTTGCGGTACGGGAGCGTTGGGCAGAGTATTTTGAGCAGTTGTACCAGGTTGACCCACCAACAGTTAACTTAAATGCGGGGAGTGCCGAGATCCTTTGCTGGACCCACCCATCAGTGAAGATCCTCCCTCTCTAACTGAAGTTAGGGGGGCAATTTCCAAGCTGAAGAGTGGTAAAGCAGCAGGTATCTGCGCCATACCACCTGAACTGTTAAAGGCTGATAGTGAACCTATGGCGCGGGGGTTACATGCTGTCCTGGCTGCCATCTGGCGGTCCAGTACCATTCCTCCTGATCTGTAGAGGGGTGTGGTCATCCCTCTCTGGAAAGGGAAGGGGGACCGTAGCAATCACCGAGGCATCACACTTCTCAGTATACCAGGCAAGGTTCCCGCCAGTGTTACCGATGCATACAATTTTCGTCTGCTATGCGAACATTTGAAGCGCGGGAAGTAACACCCGCAGATTTGCGGACCGCAGCACGCACTCATGCGTGCAAAATGTTCGCAAAAATGTATTTTACGTTTTTTTCATAGTAAATGTCTTTGCTGATATTTGCACAATAAATAATGATTTCCTATGGTTTGAATCAATTATTCTACAAATAATTTAATGAAAAATATGTGCCTATTTTCACACCACGTTTGTATTTTCAAGAAGCTATTGAGACTTAGCTATGGAAACATGCTCATCTTTGAGTTCTAGAGATCGACACCTACTGTAAGTACTAATATCAAATATAGTGGAATTACCATACTCAAATGTATTTGTCATTCTGTACACTTGTGCTCCTCCCAAGCCGCCAAATATCTTGTGAGGAATATACATAACCATTTCTCCCATAGCGCCAAAAGAATTCATATATTCAAAGAATTTCCAGATTTTTGGGATGTAAAACCTCACAAATTACTACATGTGTACCAAACAAGGTGGTTATCATACCATGCGGCTGTAAAAAGGTTGCTGGAACAGCGGGAGCCTCTCAAACTGTATTTCTTTAATATCAATGCAGAGGAAAGACTCTATGCAACAATAAGCATATTGGACAAAATGAATGAACCATCTACAAAACTCTATTATACTTTTCTTAATTTCATTTTGCCTAAATTCGACCAGCTCAACCTACTCTTCTAACAGCAAGGACCAACCATCCAAGTCCTACACAAAAAGTGCCATGAACTCTACACAGATTTGTTGTGTTGCTTTATAAAGAGAAATGAAATAAATAAAGCAAGCGATAGAACATCCATTGATATTGAGAACGATTCAAATCATCTTCCATTTTACCAGATGTATCTTGGATCAGAAATGCATTGCCTCATACAACCCGAGGAATACAGACACAACCAAAATTTGCTAGAATGTGCTGAATGTATTCAGCACCTGCAAACAATTTCTCATCATTGCTTGCTAAGAAATGAAAAAAAGGTTCCCTCTTGCAAATAAGCAAATTCAAATGTGCCACATTTTTCTCCCCCAAAACTTTCTGGATGAAGGATCTAGAGTGTCAATGCCATCTCTGAGAGACCTTGTCACTGCTTTTCCGAGGATCTCTACTAATCCACAACATCTGGATAATGAATGGAGAGCAGTAGACCATAAACTAATTCCGGAAGAAATGAGGAATATTATAAACCTGGAAACATTTTTTACAGCAATTGGTATCCTTCGGGATGAGCTAGGACATCGCATGTTCGAAACCATTTCCGAATATGTTCTACAAATATTAAGTTACATCTAATGTTGAAAGCTTATTCTCGAAGGTAAACTTGTTGAAATCAAAGATCAGAAATAAAATATCAACTTCTACTCTCACATCCCTCATATTATCTTCTGAAATAATAAAAGTTGCAGGAGGATGTGTTAAGTTTAAACCACATCTACAATTGGTTAGATTTATAAAAAACAAACTGTATAAAAGTTATTTTTTTGTTTTGTTTTCAAATTAAATTGTAAATACTGTATATGTAAATACTGTATATATATATATATATATATATATATATATATATATATATATATATATATATGCAGTTGTTTTCTAAAATACATTGTCTTATTATGATGTATGAAGTTTTTTTTTTTTTTTTTTTTTTTTTTTTTTTTACCATCATTTTGTGTACGTAAAATTTTCTTCATTCCCCAATTGATATCTATTTGTTTTCTTTGTTTACGCTATTAGAAAACTGTTGTGCGAGCAAGTGGCTGCACGCAGGACGAGAACCCTGGTTCTCGCCCACATCCTTCTGAGACGTATCAGAGACTACTGAGCAATCTACTCATCTACTGAGGCATCAGAGACTGATTCACTCCTGGTAAGTCCACAATAGACTGTATCCTTGCGCTTCGAGTCATTTTAGAGTGCCGACGTGAGTTCAAGTGTGGGCTGCTTGCAGCCTACATCGACCTCAAGAAGGCGTTCGACATGGTGCTTTGGGAATCACTCTTGGAGATCCTGAGAATGAGAGGAATTCCAATAAGGATTATTGGACTTATAGCAAGCCAGTATACTGGTACTGAAAGTCCTGGGGGCCTGTCGAGCTTCTTTCCTGTTAGTTCAGGAGTGAGGCAAGGCTGTGTCCTTGCGCCAACTCTTTTCAACACTTGCATGGACTGGATACTGGGCAGAGCTGCTGTTCAAAGTCATTGTGGAGCAACACTGGGCAATATCAAGGTTACTGACCTTGACTTTGCTGATGATGTTGCTCTTCTATCTGAGTCTTTGGAAACCTTAGTGGTGGCTCTGGATGCATTTAGCAATGAAGAGAAACCCCTGGGTCTACAGGTCTCCTGGACCAAGACCAAGGTCCAGGACTTTGGGGACTTGCTAGGAGAACTTGTTCAGTCGGTACGTGCTTGCGGCGCGGACATTGAAGTCACAGAGCTATACATACCTTGGTAGTGTAGTTCGTAATTCTGGGCTGTCAGACCAAGAAGTCAGCAGACGGATTGGCCTGGCAGCAGGGGTCAGGAACTCTCTCAACAAGAGTATTTGGAGATGTCGGTACCTGTGCAGAAGGACCAAGCTACAGGTTTTCAGGGCCCTGATAATGCCAGTTTTGCTATACGGTAGCGAAACCTGTACATTGTCTTGTGCCTTGGAGGCTCATCTTGAAGCCTTTTGTAATAGGTCCTTGCGCCAGATCATGGGGTACTGTTGGCGGGACCATGTGTCCAACCAACGGTTGCACCGTGAGACTGGCACAGGACCTGTTATCTGCACAATCCGTGATCGCCAACTCAGGCTATACGGCCATCTGGCTCGCTTTCCTCAGGATGATCCTGCCCATCAGGTTGTCTCTGTTCGAGACAACCCTGGATGGAGGAGGCCTGTGGGACGACCGAGGAAGTCGTGGCTTGGGCAGATCGACCAAACTTGCCGTGAAGAAATAGAGATGGGCCGAGTCCCTGCATGGCGTCTAGCCATGAGGGATCCTCGTAGGTGGATGCGGTTATGCGCCCCCGTCGGCGTCAGCCCCCTTGATGATGATGATATATATATATATATATATATATATATATATATATATATATATATATATATATATATATATATATATATATATACTTAAAAATGTATATGTATATATATATATATATATATATATACTTAAAAATGTATATGTATATATATACTATATATATATGTGTGTGTGTGTGTATGTGTGTATGTGTGTGTGTGTGTGTGTGTGTGTGTGTGTGTGTGTGTGTGTGTGTATAGACATTAAATTCAAATTCGAATTCAAAATAATTTATTCGATTTGTTACAATGGTTATTTGTATTACACACATAATGATATTATTGTAAATGTAAATATAAGTAAAATATAGAATCAATGCTAGGATATATAAGTCTGTCTATTCTTATATTTTTAAACCTGATGTCATTTGTGATTCAAGGTACGTTCCTTTCATTTCTTTATTAATGTATCTATGTTTTTAATATTTCTTATATTACAAAGTAGTTGGTTCAAGATCTTGGGTCCACGTGTTAGTATCCGTTGTGCCTCTATGTCTGTACATGATTTTTTGACATATAAGAAGTTTACCCGTCTGTTATCTACAGTTGGAAGGTATAAAGCCATTTTGTATGAAAACCTTAAATCATTTTACATATTAGGATGCAAGTATCATAGTTGCATTTACATTGCAATTTTAGCCAACATAGTTTATGTGCGGGGTAATGTGGTCATACTTCTTCACATTACTAAGTGCTACTCTGGAGGCAAAGTTTTGCCATTTTTGAATTCTCTGAATATAACCTTTGTTGAACGTCATATATTTGAGCAAAAATTAATTATATTGAGAACTATTGTTTGCATAACAGATATCCTCGTTTCATTAGGCATTCTATTTCTGACATGGCATAAGGTAAATTAGTGTGCCCATTACTTTTCTGTGGATGTTGACGTGGTTCTCAAATGTCATGAATCTGTCAACGAGTTTTTTTACGGAAGTACTCGGTCTTATATGTGTACTGGAATTTTGGCGAGTACCTGAAGATACATTGTGTTTTACATGGATTTATATTGAGGCCATTAGTGTCAAACTATCCTTTTACTTGTAAAGTGTCTACTGGGTCTAAGTTGTTTATATAATTGATAATCATCGGCGTATTGAACAAGAAGGCAATTTTGGGCTATGGTTGACAGATCATTTACGAACGTTGTAAACAGGATCGGGCCTAATATAGATCCTTGTGGAACTCCGAAGGATACTATCTGTTTTGCTGATATATTCTCGCGGATTTTGACTGATTGGGTTCTATTACTTAGGTAACTTCTGAACCAATATGTATCAATTTTGTCATTTATTTGTTTACCAATGAGGATGTATATGGCTGTTGCCTATAATCTCATAAACTTTATTTATAATCTGCGATGATGCTCTTTCGGTAGACAGTAGACAGTAAACAGCCATGTATTCTCGATAGTAGGGCGTGTCTCTAGAAATGTTGACAATTGGTCTGCTACGATTTTTTCGAGAACCTTAGACAATGTGAGAAGTATGGTAATAGAGCGATAATTATTGGTTAGTGGTAATACCTGGTGTTATTATGCCAAGTTTCCAAAGCGATGATAAGTCACCGGTGACTAAAGGTGTATTAATGATAACAGTTATTAATATGCCATAGCAAGTAGACTGTCTCTGATGAAGCAAAAAGCAGTCATCCGCTCCAACAGCATTTGTTCCACGCAGGTGTTTTATTGTCAAGATTACAGGTAGTGGTTTGAAACTATTGATTGAAGGCCTCATCCTACCTGTACTTTATTGAGATATGGAAGCATTTGTTTGTTCATACGTGAGATGTCCAATTTTAGCGAACTCAATAAACCCATTCGCACTAATTTTGAAATTTAGAATGCTATCTCAATTATGTTTTTTGTTTGGCGGAAGTGTTTTAACAATCTTCTATGTTTTAGCAGTCTTTGTACTATTTGTTAATTTCTTTCTAAAATAATCGGTTTTGGCTTATGTTAGTGATATGACATTTCACCATTGTTTATAGTCAGCCTGAAGTGCCATGTCGAATCTGTTTTTTTTTTTTTTTTTTTTTTTTTTTTTTTTTTTTTTTTTTTTTGAGAGAGAGAGAGAGAGAGAGCTTTATGAACACTTTTCTATCTGTTATGACTCTCTTGATATAGTCGTTTACCCATGGAGGAGGATGTTTATTAGTTTTTGTAACAAAGAGGACGATGGCATCTATATTATCATTAATCACTTCCGTGAACACATTTACCTGCTTGTCTACATTATCTGTTTGTAATGACTGAGAATCATAATTGACTGATTCACAAAAGTTTTTGTAATTGGTGATCGCTTCGATTTCTTTATATCAAGTGTTACCATTATGATAAGACGTTTGTGTGTTATCTGTGATATCTGTAGGTTTGTTTACCAGTTTAAATTTGTTTTTCCTAATTATCTTAATTTTGAGTTGGACATTTCTCTAAAACCTTTTTCTAGATAATCAAAACATTCATAGGAACCATGAGGATGCCTATAGACCGTGCCTACATTGAAAGACGGAAGCATATTGCTTTGTACACAAACCCAGATATCCTCTACTTCTGCACTCTTAGCAACTGTAGCGGATATCTCCTTTTTTTTTTGAGTGTCATGTACGAAATATATCGAGATCTCTGTCCATTATGAACATTTCTTTATCATCATAATGTCCAAGGAAAGGCTGAGCGTTAATGTGGTCTATTTTAACAGTCGGTCTTGCTAACGAGATTGCCTTGTTAAACCCTCTGATCACGACTATTGTTTCTGCTGAGGAACACTTTGACATTCCTAAGGAGGGCATCCGTGTCTAAAAATAATTTAGGCATTATTTCTCGGCCTCGTACAGGTACTGTGACACTGGTGTAATAGTTATGTGTTATCACGGTCTTGTGCGCTTTTATACCTCCTACGTTTTCATAACTATTCTTCATTTGTGTCTGGATAACTTGTGATGTAAAGGAACACTGTGTCAGGTCGATCAGCTCCTGTTAAGAGCTTTGGCGCTTGTCGTTCTTCTCTCTCTCTTTTTTTTTTTTTTTTTTTTTTGTCTTGATGCAACTGTGATGAATCTTCATTTTCAGCAACTTGTTCTGCTCTTTCTGGGTGGTTGATCACGATCGTCGGCACTACTGGAGCTGGGGGTGGAACTGGGGGGGGGGGGGGGTCAGTGGGAGGAGGGACTCCAAGCACCTGGTGAAGAGTTGCTTCATTCCAATGGCAATTAGGCTCGAGTTCCTTCTGGTTATTTTTCTTCTTGTTTTGTTTTTCCTTAAAGCTTTGTCTAGGCGTTATTTGTGTATATGCTTCGATTTTCCTCTTGACTTATAAGGTGTTCAAGGGCTGATGAGGTGTCTTAGTACTCGGGGAAGATGGCGAGTCAGCAAGGGCGCACACCTGCTTGCTCGCTGTGGGCGGGGAGAGGGGGGAGATAGGCGGGAGGGAATGGGAGTTGGCAGGGTTACTGGCCACGAGTGCAACAGGGAGGGATGGTGTGGAAGGGGATTCTTGGGTAGAGATAGAGGACATTCTGATAGGGGGAGAAGCGAATGGGAAAGACTGGTAGATTGATTGGTCATGGGCTAGGGAAAGGAGGTCGGATAGGATTTCGTGGTGGTGGTGGTGGGGGGGGGGGGAGGGAGCGGATCTGTCTGCTGCCTCTTTGCAGCCCTGCTTTTGATCTGTCATTTAGTTGTGTCCCTGTTGTTTGGAGAACATTCCTATTAACAATTATATTTTGTTTTTCAACAAACTCTTTATTGAAGGAAGGTTCTTGATGTGTCTGTTTCCTGATTTCTAGTCTTTTGGAAGAAAAAAGGAGCAGATATGCCTGTCTTTTTCGGCGGTGTCCAGTCCGAAGTTGGGATGTTAGTTGTTGCGAATACCAGGGGGAGGGTGTACCTTTGACCTGTGCCTGTCACTGGGCAGAGGTCCCATTACCCTGTGAAGGAAGCTTGTTACCTTGGAATAAGGGTCCCCTTTCACTTTGGGGATAAGACCTCGTGCTAGCTGCACAAGGAAGCACCGGGGTAGCCCTCTGGTTGGGCCCCTTTGACCCGGCGGAGGAAGCCAGATTTCCCTCTGACGTTGCGGGGCCACAGGAGGCCATGGTTTGCAAGAGTTATTTGCCTGATGCGCAGAGGAAGTCCGATCACGGTGACGGACACACATACACACAAACTGACACACACACACAAAAATATATGTGTGTGCATATATATATTTATATGTATGTAGTTTTACTTATATGTATATATAAATATGAAAATGTGTATATATTCATATGTGTATATATATATATATATATATATATATATATATATATATATATATATATATATATATATATATAGTTTTACTTATATGTATATATAAATATGAAAATGTGTATATATTCATATGTGTATATATATATATATATATATATATATATATATATATATATATATATATATATATATATATATATAGTTTTACTTATATGTATATATAAATATGAAAATGTGTATATATTCATATGTATATATATATGTGTATATATATATATATATATATATATATATATATATATATATATATATATATATATATATATATATATATATATATATATATATATAGTTTTACTTATATGTATATATAGATATGAAAATGTGTATATATTCATATGTATATATATATATGTATATATATATATATATATATATATATATATATATATATATATATATATATATATATATATAAACATATATAAATACCATCATCATCATCATGGAGCTAAGGCCGACGGGGGCGCATAACCGCATCCACCCTTTGTTTGTACCTACAAGAGTCCTATATGGCAAGCCGCCAGGCAGGGACTCGGCCCATCTCGAGCTTCCCACGACAGATTTGATCGATCTGCCCATGCAACGACTTCCTAGGTCGTCTCAAAGGCCTCCTTCACCCAGGGCTGTCTGGAGACAACCTAGGGGGCAGGATCATCCTGAGGAAAGCGAGCCAGGTGGCTGTAAAGCCTGAATTGGCAATCATGGATTGTGCAAGTAAAAGGTCCTGTGCTAGTCTTATGGTGAGAGACTTCATGACCCCTGCTGCCAGGCCAATCTGCTGACTTCCAGGTCTGACAGCCCAGAGTAATGAACTACACTACCAAGGTATGTAAACCTCTCTGTGACTT
>NC_091571.1:17659329-17661829 GCF_042767895.1 Penaeus vannamei | reverse complement strand
ATAATAATAATAATGATAAAAATTAATATCCATAATGCTAGTGATAATACAAATAATAATGGTAATGATAATGGGGATAATAATCATTATAAATAGAAACGATGATTATAATAATAATTATTATTATAATAATAATAATCATTCTTATAATAATGATAATAATAATGATTATTATTATTATTATACCAAGTAAATTAATCATTAATGATCATAAACATAAACATAATAATGATAATAATTATAATAATAGAATTAATTATTATAAAAATTAAAATAATAATAATGATAATAATAACAATAACAATAATAATGATAATAATAATGGTAATAATAATGATGATAAAAATGATAATGATAATGATAATAATAACGGTAATAATAATAATGAAAACAATAATAATGATGGTAATAACAACAATAACAACAATGATAATAATGATAATGACAATAATAACGATGATGATAATAATGATAATAATGATGATAATAACTAATAATAATAATAATGGTAATAATAAGAAAATGATAACAATAATAATAATTATAGAGGCAATACTAGTACTACTACTATTACTGATGCCAACTACAACAACAAAAATAATAAAAAGATATTAATGTAAAAAAGAATAGCAATGATTATGATAATAATCATAGTAACAATGATAACAATGATAATGATTATAATAATAATAACAATAATAATAATGATTATGATAATGATAATAACTGCTACTAATAATGATTATGATAATGATAATAACTGCTACTAATAATAATGATAATAATAACAATATTAATAACAATACTACTACTACTACTAATAATAATAATAATAACAAATAGGTGATGACAATATTGAGGATATATCTTAATAATGCTGTTATGGTATTGGTGGTAATAATATTAATAGTAACGAGAATGAGCACACTAAAGCTGATGATATTAATAATGATGATGATTAGAAATGCAATAATCATAATAGTGACAATACTGTTACTACTACTGACCTTCAAAATCCTAATGATAATAATAATTATTGTTTGAAAATGGCAAAATTGATAATTGGAATTAAATCCTGATGAGAAATATTAATAATAAATTGCTAACAGTATCAATAAAGCAGTGTAATTCTCTTTTTAAACCGATCTCAATAACATATTGAACATTACTCGAAATACGTAAGAAAAAGTAGCCTTCCTAACAAGCTAGCCGCAACTGTGCTTCAGGCTTCTTGTGCTATATTAGGCAAAATTTGTCTGGATGAAAATTTTGACTTCTCTGCGCTCCTATGACTTGTGCGACAGTTGAAACTGCTATTCGTAAAATAAATAAATAGTTGAATAGATACAACATAATAAACAACAGTAAAAATAAACTAATTTTGTGATTCTTCATACACCCCAGAAAAAAGTACATAAGAAAACAATCTGCACACCCTTTCCTGGGCTTACCCGGCAATAAAATGAATAAAATGGTTCCATTGAATTCCAGTGTTCCTTAGTTACATTAGTTACATTTTCTATGAAATCTTGACCTGGAATTCTGCCTTCTTCTTTTCCTTTACTTCTTTCCTTCACATTTTGCATACGAAAGCTGCTTATAGAGGGCATCATACATTTTGAAACTTTCGATAATTATTCTTAACAATACCACTCTATTTCAGACCTGCTAGGAATCATATCTTCCTCAAGTGCTAGATTAGTATCCAAGGTGAGCGTATATATCGTAATACTTCTTATTACTTTTGGCTGCGACTTGTATTGGATTTTCAAATTTTCTTCATATAAAGAAGGCATTTCAATGTTAGTCACTCTTAGCTCAGGTGCACACACGATGGGTCTTTTCAAACGGACCGGTAAACTGTCGGTACGCGGGGCAGGGGATAACAAGCTAGCCATCAAAATACTGATAGCAGTACACGAAGATACATTCCTAATTGACGGCAAAAGATGGCTTTGGCTATAGCAAAGTGATTTTTGTTGTGCCTTTGAATCGAGTAGCAATGGCCAATGTACTGGCAGCAATGATAAGGTATACTTTTGAAAAGGGAAACATATGTTTGCAGTATATGTGCGTATACACAAATATAGCAAATATACATGTGTATAAATATGTGTGTACACGCACACACACACACACACATATATGTGTGTGTGTGTGTGTGTGTGTGTGTGTGGCTATCATTGCTCTAGACCAGTCTCGTAGCTTAAATCACTACAGTGGTGACTCCAGAAGGATTGTGGCCCATTTATCAAACCACATATCCTAATTGTAATCCTTTCCTCAGAATCCCCAGTACATCAGCCTGCAACCCCATCCTTGCAGAAAAATATACAGACTGTAATTTTCGCAACAAGCAAATTTTCAAATTTTCTGCAAGAGAAGGCTACCTGGAAGGCACGTGTCAACCCTACACACCTGCTCTTTGTCATAACGCCGGACCACTGCCTAATTCTCCACCTCACATCTCGATGGCTGATTTTTTCCTTAATGAAGTCCC
>NC_091571.1:17610813-17615813 GCF_042767895.1 Penaeus vannamei | reverse complement strand
TAATGAACTTATTGTATATTGTTTTATGCAGAGCAATAAACAAGAAATTAACGCAGTGTATCCTATAATTATCAGAAGTGTATGGTTTAATTATATTTTTTATCACCATTATCTTTATCATCTAATGTTTAGAAAACAACAGAGATGGTACTACATTTACACATGTATATAGTTAGGAAAGGGGGAAAGAGGATGGGGTGGTTTGGGTTCGCTAAGCAAAGCAAGGAGTGAGTGTTCTGCTAGGTTCAATCCCATCCTATCATGGTTAGCGTCCGCACCCCCCCTCCCCCCGCTTCTCTCTCACACACACAAACACAGCGTGTTTAATATTTGTGGGCGTGAATGATGGCTCGTTTCAAATAGCGCCTCTTGAGCTGCCAAACCTTAATTAATGGCATTGGCCACAACATTTGGGGTGTAAAGGTCTAGGTATCGATTCGCTTGTTTTCCTTTTATTTCGTTTGGATGCCTCCTACGAACCATGACTTCCAGTCGCGTTCATGATTTACGGTTTGGTTGGTCAACTTAAGTGTGATGGGCCACTTGGCTGTGCTCCTCGCAATCAGATAATTATTGGAGATATTTGTACTTATTATATGAGTTTAAAGTTTGAGATAAAAATTATTTTAAAGTGCATCACCAGTCAGCCAAATGTGTTATATTGTTTCCGAAACTGTTGGTAGAAATAAATAATGAGAAATGAAATGCAGAGAATGTGTGCAGCGGTGTATTAATGTAATGATTATGGGGTATATAGGATGTAGGTGCTGCGAAACTGATATTATCAACATGTTATTTAGTGACAAATTATTGGGTGCTTGTCTTTAGACTTGGGCAGAGTGAGCCCTTCCCAGCGAACTCTCTTCCCGGCTCACGCTTGCTCACTCAACCCGCGAAGGGTCGAGTCTAGCTTCACTCTACCCAAGGCCAAGATAATTTTCCCTTAGCTCTGAGTATACCTATTCGTACGCCATTATTTGTCATTTCATTGGCTGGTGTCCAATACCTTGGCGGTGTTCCCTCTCCAAACTATTCAGGAAACCATTACTTTCGATATCTCCTGTTCAATCCAAATTTTACTTATTAATTTCATTATTTTTGGTAATTAAATAATCGAAAACATTTGGAAATTATACTGGTTTACCATTATCTTATCTGGTGATACAAGACGGAGAGAGAGAAACTGCTTAGGATAATGCAGAGCCTTATATTAATATGCTTCTCTGGGATAATGCATACGAAGGATCTTCCGCCTAACGAATATTGAAATGAATAGTCAGTACCAACAATATTTAAACATTCATTATAGGGAAAATGTGATAAGGAATTAAAATAAGACGATGTGATAAGATTTCATGATAATTATTTTTGAAATGATATTCGATAACAGATCTCTAACATATCCACCCAATTAATTAACAATTAAACAGGAATGATAGCGATCCCTCCCTCTCTCTCCTTATATATTTCTGTCATGATTGCACTTCTTTGCCTGATTTCTATAATTTCCCTCGTCCGCATATTCGAACCATCTTAACTATGCCCTGGTTGTTTGAACATGGGCCTCCTTTTAGGGCAAGAAAGGCACGATCTCTCCGAGCCAGTTCTGGCGAGGCGACGCCGCTTTTGTTGTTGGCTGTACATGTACACATACATGTATGTATATGTATAGATCTAGATCTTTATCCATCTATCTATGTTCACACACACACACACACACACACACACACACACACACACACACACACTTGTGTACATTTACAACTGGGACGGATTTCTTTATCTAGCGATACATATGTAGTATCTATTATTTTGTGAATGGAATGCTCTTGTCATTATGAGTGTCTGTGATTGTCGCATGGTATTTTACAATTATATTCACTGGTAACTGACATCAGCCATTAGAATTTTGCTAAAAAGATTTTTCACATTACCAATATTATTGCTCTAGATATGTGAGGTTTTCCACAAGGAAGAACGATAGCCAAACATCGATGACAGTATTTATTCTCAAATTATTTTTATACAAAAATACGCTTTTAAAAATATTTGTATATGTTTTCGTTAAATTTGCACGTGTAAAACACATTATTTTAAGGTGAAATGAAAATTAAATTTAATATTATCTGTAAATGTAAATCGTAAGGTTTTATCACCTATGTGGCATCCTTATGGAATTCATGGATGGAAAATTACTTAATTTCTTAATGGGTTTATGCTGACGACTTGTAAGAGGTCAGGAATGCACACTCAGGTACATAGGGTGACCCCTTAGAATATAGATTTGCAGAGAACATTAGGTCAGAAATTTTTGACAAGTCGTCAGTGACAACGTTTAAGAAGGACTGATTAATAAGCAGCCCCCCCCCCTCTCTCTCCCTCTCTCCTGTGTTTGTACACACACACATAATATACACATACACATGTGTGTGTGTGTTTATATATTTACACATATATATACATACATAAACATAGTACTGTTAGGTTGGTAAATATATATATATATATATATATATATATATATATATATATACGTATATATATATATATACGTATATATATATATATATATATATATATATATATATATATATATATATATATATATATACATACCGGTAAGTGTACACACACACACACACACACACACACACACACACACACACACACACACACACACACACACACACACACACACATATATATATATATATATATATATATATATATTATATATATATGTATATATATATATATATATATATATATATATATATATATATATATATATATATATATATATATGTGTGTGTGTGTGTGTGTGTGTGTGTGTGTGTGTATTACATACAATATATATGTATATATCTAATATATCTATTGTCGATTTTATATTCTAATTAAATTATGATTATCTAGATGTTTGAATAATTCTACTTAAAGAAAATAAAAACTGTTATACTATTTCATTCCTTACACTGTCGGTGGCAAGCATTGCTTACGCGTTGTTTTTCAGAGACATCTATTGCAAATAAAATCCAATCTTTGTTCTTGGGTTTTGTCATTTGAATATAGTTATAACATTTTGAAATAGTTTCCTTTACCGGATTTCCTTCCTGTTGTAGAGATTTGTAAAACTATTTTAACCAATCACAGTCATATTTACAGACCTACGTCTCCACTTACGGAATATGAAATACTACACAAGTAAAGCCTGATAAAAATTGTCACATGAATATAAATACATATACATTTAAATATGTATATGCACACACACACACACACACACACACACACACACACACACACACACACACACACACACACACACACACACACACACACACACATCACAACTTATAAAGTTAATAGCGAGGCACTCCCATCCCTGTCATATTTAAGGACAACAGTATTCCAACCCAGCCTCGCACAACGAATTTATTATTCTGTTTTTGTCATCCAAGATTTATGAGACGCAACCATGCTACTTTGATTTATTCTTCATGAGGCACAAAAATGTATCGTTTTAGGCTAATGCGAAAATTGTGAAATGAGAAAGTGCAGCAGCACGCTATTCTATGGATGGTTAACCGTTGGTATTGGTATCAAAGGCACAGGTATGATAAATGATACATAAAAAATGTAGTGTATAATATACTGTATTTGGTGATAAGGTGCTGCTTTGTAGTGCTAGACCCAGCCATGCGATACCATAACGAAAACTTCCTCGTGTATATTCTATACATAAATGGACAGAAAGATAGATCAAATAGATAGATAGGTATGTAGATAGATTCACACACACTCACAATATATTATGTGTATTTGTGTGTGAGTGTGTTGTTTGTGCGTGTATGTAAGTGAGTGAGTGAGGGTGTGTGTGTGTGTGTGTGTGTGTGTGTGTGTGTGTGTGTGTGTGTGTGTGTGTGTGTGTGTGTGTGTGTGTGTGTGCATGTGTGTGTGTGTATATATATATATATATATATATATATATATATATATATATATATATATATATATATATATATAGATGCATATATTATGATAAATAGATTTCAACAAAGACAATATATCGTGTATGTATTTGTGTGTGAGTGTTTGTGCGCCTGTGTGCGTTTGTGTGTGTGTATTGATTGTGCATGTATGTGTGTTTATGTATGAGTAGTAGAAAAATATGTTCGTTTTTGCTTTTATTTGTTTAGCAAAGAGAATTACCCTATTCTGCTGGTAACCTTTTGCAAAAAATATAAAGCCTTATTGCCACCGACAAAAAACTTACGACACAAGGTGTCGCAAATTTCATTCGTAATACTTTCCCGGGCTGGTCGCTGCAGCAACGTGCCAGTGTTTCTACGCTGTTGTCAAAGGTAAGACTCCTCCCTGTACCTAGGAATCGTACTCGAGTTGAATTTGATTTTGTTTTTGAATTGTATTGATTGGTTAATCACTGTTTACTGATATAGCAGTAGGAAATTGCAAAAAAAAAAAAAAAATGTTTGTTATTAACATTATCAAAATCAGTTATCGAAGTTAAAGGTCCTCCCAACATACATTTTCCTTCGTCTATCGACGCCGGTTTGAAAGGTCACACTTTTATATTTTGAAAATACCATTATTTATTAATTGACACTGACAACATTTAAAAGGATATATAAGTTTACGCCTGCATATTCAATTATTTGTACACAACAAGTAAAATGATTATGTAGACCTTAATATGAATTTTCGGAATAATCTTTTACCCATTCAAACACATTATGTGAACAAAATATGAGATACTTCCTGTATCTTATTCGCCATGAAAAACTTCTGGAGGCCTAAATATCTAAATATATAACTTTGCCTGGATATACTCAAGGCTAAAGTACAAAAGATTTATGGAAAACAATAACAATTGTTGCTTGCACATGATGTAACGAAATATATTATTTAAAAGCACAAGCATACGGAAGATAAACTAAACCTAAGCTACTTACTTACTATAGCAGAACAATCTAGTATTT
>NC_091571.1:17524249-17534249 GCF_042767895.1 Penaeus vannamei | reverse complement strand
TAGTAGTAGTAGTAGTTGTTGTAGTAGGAGTAGTAGCAATGATGATGATAAATATGAATATTATCATCATCAAAACTGTAATAACATATCAGTCAATAATAATGATAATGACGATGCTGCCGCTGCTGATGATGTCACTGATGATAACGATGATACTACTACAAGAACTACTGTCACACACACTCACACAACTAATGGTAAAAACAATAAAAATAATTTTGGTTCCATTTACATGAATTTTCGTTAAAAATATCTGCTTATATCCATACCTATCTATCTGTGTGTGTGTGTGTGTGCATGTATGTGTGTGTGTGTGTGTGTGTATATATATATATATATATATATATATATATATATATATATATATATATATATATATATATATATATATATATATATATATATATATATACATATAAATATATATATATATATATATATATATATATATATATATATATATATATATATATATATATACATATATATATATACATATATATATATATATATATATATATATATATATATATATATATATATATATATATATACATATATATATATATATATATATATATATATATATATATATATATATATATATAACTGTGTGTGTGTGTGTGTGTGTGTGTGTGTGTGTGTGTGTGTGTGTGTGTGTGTGTGTGTGTGTGTGTGTGTGTGTGTGTGAGTGTGTGTGTCTGCATGCACATATATACATATATATAAACCGCAGATCATCAGAACAGGAGACTTTCGTACTTTTAATTTTTAGCTAATTAAAGACGGGTCACTGCGCTGTAAATGGAACGCGCCTTGATAATTGTTAACTTGCGGTGTAGCCCATTCAGGCGCACAGCCGCTTGGTGTAGCGGCTGTGGCCTTTTAAAATAAGTAAATGGATAGTGTGCAGTCTATGTATAATTGAATGGCCTTTGGTATCTGTACAAAATAAATGCAGTTTGTGGCTTCTACTTTTAACCGTTTAAGCTTATTAAGCCCTTTGTATATGAACAACACAAATTCATTTTAACAACACGAATAATAATAATGATAATAATAATAATAATAATAATAATAATAATAATGATAAATCTGATGGAGATAATGACTATGATGATGATAATGGATTTACTAATAACAGAAGACCAATTAGAAATGATAAAGAATATCTGTGAATTAAACAAGAAGAAAAGATTACAGACCCCGCCCCGTAAATAATGGGACAAGATGTATAGAATCGAACAATGTAAGAGAAACAAATAAAATGACAAATATTGTAACAGTATGTGTAAGTCAACGATTAGGACTTAGACAGAGAAAGCATATAGAGGGTCAAGAACTATCTTGGACGAGAAGACGAGACGACAAGGAAACCGTAAGTCAACTAGACCGTAAAGGGGTAAAGGCTATAGTGGAAGATCTTGAGAAATAGCTTCACGAGATCAAAAAGAGCTTTGGAAAGAACCAACCAAAAGGAAATCACTGTCATATGGATGACGAAGTTGTTCGGACAGCGGAAACGTGTCCATTGCGCATCAAATACTAAGAGTAAAAGAAGCCAAATGGTAAAAAAAAAAAACTATGCAAGGTGTGTTTATCAGAGATACGGATGGGAAAGTAGACAGCGAAATGGCGGTTGTGGCTGGAAAATGGAGCCTAAAAGACGCCCAAGCAAATAATGAAAGCATTAAAATACTATGGGACTTCAACATGTACACAGATTCCGGTACTGAAGTACCGTGAAGCTGGAAGCCTAAAGAAAGTGAACCTCAGTCCAGTTGTAGTTAGTGGTTTAGGATGTGTATCATAATGAGAATGATGATGATATTATGTTGATGATGATGATGATAATAATAATAATAATAACAGCAATGATAAAAAAATGGCTGCAATAATCAGTGATAATACCGTCGATAGTAACAATAACGATAACATTGTTAAATGTAGTTTAGGAAGAGTAAGAAAAGAGACAGCAGTAATTCATTTACGGTTGACAAGACATGACATATTCTAGTTGGTTCAGAATATTGTAATATCTCCGTGATACAAGCAACATGCTCACTGCATTTCTCCCTCCTACCTGTCTTGTTCTAGCTACCTCTCTCTCTCTCTCTCTCTCTCTCTCTCTCTCTCTCTCTCTCTCTCTCTCTCTCTCTCTCTCTCTCTCTCTCTCTCTCTCTCTCTCTCTCTCTCTTCATTTCCACTTCTAATCCTCTCATTTCCTATTTCAATTCCCATGTCTTACATACATCATGATAAAAATTTAATCCTCAGCATATAACCGAAACAATATTTAATAAAATTCATCCTCTGCACTTGCCCACACAAGCGAGTTAATTCAGTTTGCTTTCGCTGTGCATGTTGCTGGCAGGAACTTCCCTATCCACACTCTCCTGCAACGCTCATTGCTTGCGGTACTTGCTTTTAATTTCACTGACTGCCGAGGAGCTAGGAACCTTGGGAGTACTCGCAGTTCTAATAATCTTGAGGATCGGACCCTGTATACAGCTTAGTATGAGTAATATGTCCACCTTGTGTTCTAGAGAGCTGGAAATATTGTGATATTTGCCCACATAATTGCCCTTTACAAACAAGCATAGATGGAGAGGAATCTGTACTAAAAGGAATGGTAATAACAATCAAAAAGATAATGATATAATCCTACTGCTACTGATAATAAGAGTGATGCTAATAGCAGCAGTGGGAAAGACTATAGCGATGACAATGGTAATGCTAATAATGATGATAATACTAGCAGTAATAGCAAAGATAACAATAATAGTAACAATGGTAGTAATGATAATGATAATAATAACAGTAATAACAACAATAACACTCAATGATAGTGATGATAATGATAGTGATTATGTAATAATAACAGTAATAATAACAATAATAATCAAATTCATAATCATAATAATGATAAAAGTAATAATGAAGATGATGATGATGCTAGTAGTAATAACAGTAATTGTAATAACAATAACAATAATGATAATGATAATAATAAAAATAACAATAATAATAATAATAATAATTATTATTATTATTATTATTATTATTATTATTATTATTATTATTATTATTATTATCATAATAATTATAATGATTATCATAATGATAGTGATAATGACACTAATAATGATAATACAGTAATAATATTAATAGTGATTATAATGATAATGATGATGATGATGATAAAATAATGATATTAACAATAGTCATAGTAATAATAATGATAGTAATAATAATAATAATAATAATAATAATAATAATAATAATAATAATGATAATAATAATAATAATAACATGACGATTGGGATAATGATAATATTTATGATGATTGATGATAATAATGGTTATCATAATTGAGATTATTGATTATGATGATAATAAAGATTAATTAGTGTCACGGTCATTCATATTACTATTAGCAACACTAAATATAACCAAGATTTTTATTAACGTATTAAAGTGGCCTCGGGTACACCGTTATTGCACGAAAGGTCGACTACGCACAGCTTTGATAGACGCGACGTTGCGTTACAGACCTTTTGCTGTGTCGAGAATAGCTCGGTAAAGGTCCGTTGAAGGTCAGGTCTACATAATTCCTTGGGTCTCTATTTTCACTTTTGAGAATGGACTGTCTAGTCGTTTCTTTTATTGGCCAGCGAGTGTTTTGTAGGACTTTTGTATAACATGAATTTCTCTGGACTTGCGTGCTTTGTTTGTTTATGTATGCATGAGGGCGAGAGAGAGAGAGAGAGAGAGAGAGAGAGAGAGAGAGAGAGAGAGAGAGAGAGAGAGAGAGAGAGAGAGAGAGAGAGAGAGAGAGAGAGAGAATGTGTGTCTGTGTTAGCATTAATTATCATAAGATTATCAGTATAATTGTTATTATTATTGTAATTATTATCATTATCATCATTGTGTGTGTGTATGTGCGTGTTATCATTATCATTGTTATTAATACTATTATTATCATCATTATTGTTATTGTTACCCTTGCTGTTATCATCATTGTTATTAAAATTACTGTTATCATTATGATCATTATTATCATTATTGTGATTATTATTATCATTATTGTTATTATTGATATGAATAACATTACTATTACCATTATTTTTATCATTTTATTTATAATGATAACAATTATCACTCTTATTGTTATTGTCTTATTATTATTTCTATTATTACTGTCATCCTCATCATCTTTATTCCTCTTGTTTGAGGTTATTGTCAATAATCATTTATCTTTTACTTTTCATTTGATTTGTTTACTTTGTGTACAGGGCCCGTGTGTGTGTGTGTGTGTATGTTCTTGAGACTGTCTGAAAATATTCTCAACTTTTGTCTCAACTCAAATGTCTCAAATGCAAGACAGGGTCGCAGGAGTCTTGTCATTTGAAAATAGACTCAGACAGTTTCACATTGGATTATAGGCCTATGTATTTATATGCGCATTTGTGTGTGAATATATAGATTTATGCGTATGTATATGCATATGTATGTGTGAATATATGCATATGTGTATATGTGTATGTGTGTGTGTGTTTATTATGCATAGATATATACATTATATATATATATATATATATATATATATATATATATATATATATATATATATACACAAACAAACAAATACTTACATATATACACATATGCATATACACAGACATACATATCATATACACACATATTTCTATTTGTTCACACATATCTGCGCATATACATACATAAGCCTATACTCCAATGTGAAACTGTCTCAGTCTATTCTCAAATGACTTGAGACTTCTGCGACCCTGTCTTACATTTGAGACAGAGTTGAGACAAAAGGAGAATATGCTTTGATTCAGCAAAGTCCATCTTCACATTTTTATCGCTTTGTTTTTTATTTTTTTGTGTAATGATTGATTTGCGTGTGTTGTGCCAGCATAATAATTTCGCTAAAGAAAACACGTTTGCAAACATTCTTATGTATTAATAAATATGAAATAACTAAATAAGAAGCGACCAACGATGTAAACAAACGACATACCTATTTTTTTCCCCGACACTTTAAAAATCTAGTCTCAGAATTGTCTGAGACCTTCCGTAGATACGGGCCCAGATCTGCAGATGACATTTCCTTTGCTGGTCAGTGGGAATGATTCATTGAGACAACTTGCGAGGAAAACCCCCATCATCCACTTTGAATGTGTATGCTGTGAAATTATATATGAAAACAATTACATTCGAAGACATTCAAGCGAGTCTTCCCTGCAGAAGAGGACGCCGGCGACAGTAACGTCTTCACGAGAGGCGAAACCTCGACCAACATATCGGTGTCGACCTTCAGGTAAGTCCAGAATAATGCAAGTTCCAAGAACAAGGGAGTTGCCCACATAATTTACATGCTTAACGAGTTACTTCAGACGTAGTTTGGCCATAGCTGATGCGCGCACGAGTTGGAGGAGTCTTTATAAATCTTTAAATACATGGATTAAACAGGAACTTCCTGCTCCCAAGAGATATCAAAGTTAGCCAAGTGCTGATAGTCGCGCGGACAAGGCTTTCTCGTGAGGTTCGCGATATCTTCCATGAGGTCTGATTGCGATGGGAACTTTAGTTCATTAGTCTCGAAATTAAAAAATTAAAACATTCCATTGCCATTTGCCGCACAATCAGTTATTGCGTTCATATCTGCAGGCATGCGACATTTTTGTGCCCTTTTGAAAACGGTTTCTGACGTCCATGTCTGTCAAGGAGAGGGAAAAAATCACCAAAAGACAGACGGATTTGCAGCGTCATCTGAAATGTTTGTTTTACAAGCTCTTCGCTGTTCTCTTTTAGAGATTATTTTTACGATCGAAGCTGGAATACGGGCCGACGCAAGGACGTGCCGACACGTTATGTTCGACGAGAATGAAATGCAAACGACGAGCCCGTTCTGTAATGTTGCTGATTAAGCAGTTAAGTAAATAACAGCGATTTACATGCAAGGAGGATTAGCAGTAACTGGGACACCTGAGGCAATATATATGCTGATTCCCAGACAAGAAATACTCCTACAAAATCCGATTTCCCTTCTTAATAAAAAATGGCTAATAATGTATTGCCTATGCCTGTGAAGGTCAAAGGCCGCCATCCATTTTCATTCCATGTGAAAAAGTGTAACCATTTCAGGCTGGTATGAAACACACTCACAGACACACACATACACACACGCACACACAAATGCACACACAACTCAACACGTACACACACATCTATATCTATCTATGTCTATCTATCTATCTATCTATCTATTTGTCTATATATATCTATTTGCATCTATATCTATCTGTCTATATATATATATATATATATATATATATATATATATATATATATATATATATATATATATATATATTTGTCCATATCTATCTATCTATTTGTCTATATCTATTTGCATCTATATCTATCTGTCTATATATATTATATATATATATATATATATATATATATATATATATATTTGTCCATAGCTATCTATTTGTCTATATCTATCTGTCTAAATATATCTATCTGCATCTCTATCTATCTGTCTATATCTATCTCTATCTGTCTATATCTATCTCTATCTATCTGTCTATATCTATCTCTATCTATCTGTCTATATCTATCTCTCTCTATCTGTCTATATAGACAGATAGATATCTCTCTAGCTATCAATCTATATCATTTATATCTATATTTACACACATATATGTGTATATATATTATATACATATATATTCATATATGTATACATATCTATATCTATCTATCTATCCATCAATCTATGTATATATGTATGTATGTGTATATATATATATATATATATATATATATATATATATATATATATATATATATATATATATATATATAAGAAATATATCGAGATCGATATTGGTTCGACATTTAAAAGATGCGCTCTTTTTAATTGTAATGGACTTCACTGAAAACGTTTTTATACGTTCTTTTTTTCTTTAAATACATATCAATATAGAAAAATTTAGTGTTATAACCAACAGAGCAAATTATGATTACATATCAATGGTTGGTTTGTTTAACAGTTCAATTGGGGGCAAACTAATAAGTACTTTGTCCTTAACGGTTTTTCGTCTGACAAGTCTTTGCTTCTCCCTCAACGCAGAGGAAGAAGAAAGGTTGAAGAAAGTCCAGCCACACGCCATGATGGGATCTCTGTTGAGGAAATATTCAATTGATTTTTTTTGACCCGTCGTGGGTACAGCAACGGAATTCGTCAATGATAATTCTCATTGTATTTGGCTATGAATTGTAATGGAAACAATTGACCAGAGTAGAGCCTAAGAAAGGAAACTGTAGAAGTTAGGAGGGAGGGATAAATTACTTTATGTACAAGTAAATAATAGAAAGATACTGATGGAATTGGGTTGGCTGTCTTGATTTAGTTGCAAGTTTATTTATATCATGTTCATAGTAATGATTATTGATTTACAATCAATAGGAAAACGGAGGATGTAACGTTGGACATGGATTAAGTAAGCAGCAGAGTATTCCTTGTTTTCTTTATATATATATATATATATATATATATATATATATATATATATATATATATATATATATATAATGTTTATGGTTTAGATTTGCATTGTTATATGACACCTGTTTATAATTATTTGATTACATACTGACAGTTAATGGTAAAGAACATTTCTATGCTCATCGTATATCTCGGCACAGACTCAACAAAGGAATGAACTCAATCCACGCCAGGAGGCATACCGTTAAGGTTACCGACGGTAAAATTTGGTCAAATATATTTTATTTTAATTTGTATATGAAAAAAAATGATACGACATCGGTATGCAAAGGTTTGGGATGAGTATTTTTTTTAATTTTGTTGATAGCAAAATCATTATCGGTAAATAGGGTTATATGTGTAATATGTTTATTGGGTATGGTATACATGGTTCAAGACGTGTTAGCAACAATAGTGAGAAGACTATGGGCGCGCAGAGCAGCGCATGAACCTGGGTGCCAGCAAAAACAAAGCAGTAAAGGAAGACTCGATTCTGGGGAGTAACCAGCGAAAAGGGTCGGAGGCTTTTTCACGTATTTGGACCAGCTGTCTTCTGAGCTGGGGCAGCACTCGAAAATGGCGGGCTAAAAAAAAAAAAACTATCAATGACGCAGTTGTTCGATCGTAGAAATCATCCGTAAACTAGCAAGGGAAGAAAGGTAGCTATCCTTCTACATCTATGCTTGGTCCTAAGGTTGTTGCTTACGGCCGAATGTCCAACGAGACAAAGTGATGTGGTTGAGTATATAATATGGTTAAGTAAGTTGTAAATAGTATATTTAAAATGTAATAATAGTAAAAGAGATTGAGTATATCGCAATGTGGCAGCAAGAGTCGCCATTAGAGAATTGTTTCTTCCTGAAAATTGAATCGAAACAAGGTTAGAATTAGTGTATATTGGTAAGTTGCTCTCTGAAATAAGCGTGTCACTTCCAAATGTGCCATAGTGTGTCTATTGCCAGATCATATTCATGTATAGCTGATGTGTCTTTTGATTTTATATGTAAGTGATAATTTGCGTTGTTGAAAGCTGTTTCAATTTTGTTCAATTTATAAGCGTTATTTTTTTTCCAATAAGTTAGGCATCTTGCATATACTTACTCTTAATAGGCGCACTAAATTTCACTATATTAGTATTTTGCAATGGGGGAACCCATTTGAAATGAGCACTGTTTATAATTGTGACGGTGTATGGACTCCACTGAAAACGTATGTATACATATTTCTATCTTTAAAAGGCAAATAGGTAAAGGAAAATTTAGTGTTATAACTAGCGGAGTAAATTATTGTGATTAGATATAATGGGCTGAGTTATTAAATGTTATTAAATCAATAGGTGGGAAATTAGCAAGTAGTTTGTCCTAACGGTTTTTCGTCAGACAAGGCAAGTATGTGGCAATGTCACACGCCATGATGACAGTTTTGGTGTTAGGAAATATCTATTTGCTATATACATACATATATATTTTTATACATATATATATATATATATATATATATATATATATATATATATATATATATATACACACATATATACATATATTTTTTTTTGTGTGTGTGGGGGGGGGGGTGCGTGGATGCAGCAATGGAATTGCCAAATCTTCTTACTTCCTGATTTTAAGGCCTCTGAATGTCCCCTAAAATTTTAAGGCCTCTGAATGTCCCCTAAAATTTTAAGGTCCCCCGCAATTCATAAGGTGGTAGCAGCCACTTTTTCACCTTAGTTAATTGGGAATTGTGACGTAACGATTAGATAGATTCTTTTCAGAAGGCTTATATTTAACATAATCTGAAACCAATCTGCATCTTTTTCTGAATAATCTCTAAAATCTGGAAAGTCTTTGAACAAATTAAGAAAAATATCCCGTTAATATACAGTATTTTATTTTCTTTGTTTGGATTATAGTGCATGTTTCATCCTTCAGCAAAATATGTTTAACAAACAACCCCCACCCCCCCAACCTCCCCCAAAAAAAGAAAAAAAGAAAAAAAGAAACAGGCGTCGGTTTGCCAAATGATCCGAATCACCAACAAAATTTAATGGACACACCTCTGGTAAAAAAAAAACAAAAAAATCTCATTGAAATCTGTTCATAACTTTTTGAGTTATATATATATATATATATATATATATATATATATATATATATATATATATATATATATATATATATATATATAAAATCCTGGATCGCGATCATGATACAGATCACATAGATAAAATACAAACAACAAATTAACAAGCAAACGGAGGTAACACTATATATGTATATACATATATATATATATATATATATATATATATATATATATATATATATATATATATATATATATATATACATATATATATATATATATATATATATATATATATATATACATATATGTATATATATATGTAAATATTTGTAT
>NC_091571.1:17452457-17454957 GCF_042767895.1 Penaeus vannamei | reverse complement strand
ATTATTATTATTATTATTATTATATATATATATATATATATACGTATATATATATATATATATATATATATATATATATATATATGAACATGCATATATATACGTATATATATATATATATATATATATATATATATATATATATATATATATATATATATATGTATATATGTATATATATGCACACACACACACACACACACACACACACACACACACACACACACACACACACACACATATATATATATGATTTTAAGTATATATGTGTGCATTAATATGAACTTGTTAATGCTCGTCTCTTTCCTTTCAACATGCGTACATCCATTACATTACCATCATATCTCGCATCCCATTCAGCGCCGGCAACGAGCGCACGTAAAATGCTTATGCCTTTGCATGGCATTCCAGGTCAGCGAACATTTCCCAGCAATGGGCAGGCGGTTCATGTGCCTGTAGCTTTTTTGTGTTGCTGTTGCTCTGTGGGCGATTACTCTCTTTCCCCATTACTGCAGTTGGTTTGGTCAGGACATAGTCTATGCTTCGGAGCTACTTTGGCGTTTTCACTAGATTTGGATTCGCACTATCATCATGGTGTTAGGGCCACCACATTTTGGAGATTGCGGAGTTAGGACAAGATACGTAATGCCGAGCGACCTGCATATAACAGATTATCTGAAGAGCTGTGAAACTCCAGAACCATAAACGGAAGTATATCATCAGAGTCTGTCAAATCCAGTTTGTTCTGTGAGGACATGTATGTATATTCAAGTCAAAGCTGCTCAGTGGAAAGACCCGGCATAGGTTTCAGGTACCTGAGTGCTCACAGATGCAGCATTATAACAGCATACATAATTTGGATGGCCTGTCTGGGATGTATCAGGAGAGGAACGCGTGTTGGTATTACATAAGACTGATTGATTGCAAGGAAATGCACCATGCGTCGCGCTGGATCTCAGAAATCTCATTGTATACAGGAGAGAGAAAGAGAGAGAGAGAGAGAGAGAGGGTGGGGTGGGGGGGGGGATTTACGTTTCGAGTTAAAAGTTTATATGAATTTTATACATAGTCTTTCACAATATCCTTTGGGAATATCGCAGATAGATAGATAGATAGAGAGAGAGAGAGAGAGAGAGAGAATTACGTTTCAGGTTCAAATTTTACATGAACGGTATATACAGTTCTCCGCAAGGGTCTTTGGGAATAATTGTCATTTGTAACAAATAATCAGTTTCAGCTGCATTGCGACCCTTGGATATTGGTCTCCTGCTAAATATATCTAACTTATGTAGTAGCCTTTTCGCTAATAATGATAATAATAATAGAAATATTAATCATAATCATGGTAACAGCAATATAACCAACACTGGGAGTAGTAGCAGATTATGAGTAATAGCAGTAATAATTATATAAAAATAATAAAAATAATAATGACCATTATGATTATGATGATAATCTTAATATATATATATATATATCTATATATATATATTAATATATATATATATATCTATATATATATGGATGTATGTACACACACACACACACACACACACACACACATATATCTTTATGTATGTATGTTTGCATTCAGTTTACATGTTAAGTAAAAGCCCTTCTCCCTTTTTCTAGACGTTTCGGTGCTTCGAAGCTAAAGATAACGGCTTCAGAGAAAAACAAATATGCAGATGAGGAACTCACATTAATACAAAATGAAGAAAGTCAACACGTCTCCCGGGCGCTCCCTTGTGGACGCGAGACTCACGCTTCGCCAAACACACCGGGAGATTCGCAGCCTCGAGCGGACGGCGCTGCGCTACAGGATTCGACAGACAGTTGCGGATGACAGCGACGGCCTTCACAATTTTCCTGCTCAGTAGTCTGAGAAACTCCATTTTTGCGAATGGGTGTATTTGACTGTACACAACCATTATACACAAATATGAAATGGAGAACATATGCCTGGAAATTGATTTCATCTTGGAGAATGAATCATTTCTATCTGCTATATCACTGGTGTCCTTGTTATAATTGTTTGCCATGTACGATCACTAAGATTAAGGGAAGATTTCCATAATGGACCATGCATCTCGTGTTTTAGGGAAGGGCGCCAGAGGTGAAATGATGGCGATAATACTGTAATCTGCAGTTTTTTTTCAGCAGGGATATGTCATGTTTTCCCTTTGAAATTTTAAGATGCGTGGTATCTGATTTCTTATCAGCATCAAAGGAAGACTGCTGGTTCGTTTTACTGCATGCAGAACACACATTAATTCACATTTTGATGCAATAATGCCAAAAAAACAAAATATATGAAAAGTAGGGTTAAATTACAGGAGAAGTAAAAATAGTATAGCTGCGTCACGAATTGGAAATGAATTTAGATAAAATGAAAATCTTCAGATACATTGCAAATTAATTTTTGAAACTCCATACTATACTGCGAAAGCCTCGTTTATTGGAAATTATCAGTCAAGTAATAAACTTGAAACGTCCTTGT
>NC_091571.1:17427457-17432457 GCF_042767895.1 Penaeus vannamei | reverse complement strand
GATAAATGAATATTCGCAGAAAATCTAAAATCAAACACATTTACGTGTGATTAACATTGTGTATATTTTTACGATGGGATGCAGGTGACATTATACAAATATCTTTAAAAAAATGTAAATGAGTAAAAAGTAATTGTAAACTGCGATCTTACATTAACCACCTTGATTACATGGCGACGTTCCATGCTACATCGGGATTCTTACAAAATGGTTCATATGCACTAATCATTATTCACAGTCATAAAAGAAAGGTAAATCATGAAGTATCAGGGTCACCATCCATTTCATACATAGTCCGGGATTCCAGAGACATTTGTTTCATATCTCGAGTACAAAAGGTTTGAGGCCTGGAATGTATGCATCTGTGATAGCAGACCCCAAAAAGGCAATTCTTAAGTTCTGCAATTCGGCACAGCAACCAGGGGGCGCCACTAAAGACCCCCTAAATATGACTCTTAATTCTCAATTTGAGTACATCTTTCAAACTTGTCTTAAAATGTTCTCTGTATAGGGAAATTAGAATTCCCAATTCTTAAGTTTTCAATTTGTGTATTAGGTCGCTTAGGAACGACCTAATTAACGCTAATTATCATTTATAATTCACAATTTGAGTAAATCCATGAAACATATGACAATATATTCCTTAGGTCATCCTAAATCAAGATCAATCATTCATAAGTACCCATTTCATGCATTAACCCACTTAAGATTGCAAAATGTACTCATTGACCCCGTCCCTGGCAAGGTGAGTGTTGATTCACAATTTGAGTACATCTTTCAAATAGGTCTCAAACTGTTCAATAGATCATCGTGAATCAAGAACAGCAATTCTTAAGTGTCCATTCCATGCATTAACCCATTTAAGAATGCAAAAGGTACTCTTTGAGACCCACCCTAAGGAATGTGCCAATACTATCCTCACTGACAAAAGGGACAATCATAGATTGTATACAAGCACAATGTTTTATTTTTTATTTATTATTATTATTTTTTTTATATATAAACTACGCCTATACTGCCTATCAACATTTAAATCGAAAATATTGAAAAAAAATATATATTGATTTAACAAAATGTAAATGTCATCAATATTTAATATTTATTATATATATGCATACACACACATATACTCATATATATATATATATATATATATATATATATATATATATATATATGTATATATATGTATATATAAATATATATGTATATATGTATGTACATATGAGTGCGTGTTTATATATGTGTGTATGTATGTATATGTATGTGTATGTATATCTATATATATATATATATATATATATATATATATATATATATGGATACATATATAGATATAGATATATATGTCTGTTTATATATTTATATGTAAATATATAAATATATATATATATATATATATATATATATATATATATATATTATATATATATACAATGACGTCATGTCTGTGTATATATACATGTATATATATATATATATATATATATATATATATATATATATATATATATATATATATATATATATATATATATATATATATATATATATATATATATATATATATATATATATATATATATATATATATATGCATATACAATGACGTGATGACGACGTCACGTATTTCGTCGCTGTGCGCACACGTTGAAGGCAACACCAGTACCTATTGATCTGGAAAATTTCATAGCTTAATATCAAACACTGCTACATGTCTGCTATAGTCTATATCGGCACATGTGGCGTTCTCCCCTTAAAAATTCTTGCATATGGATGTCATGTTAAAAACGTATTGGATTAAATTGCTTACCAAACCTAATCTAAGGAATTCCACGGTCATCGTTCACCCGAGATGATACTAAAAGAAAGTCGTTTTCAAATATACAAACTAATGCTGAACCATCAGCAAAGTCTGACAATATTTCAAGATTGCAAAGGCTGAAACGGAGTCTCAGATAAAAATGGAACGTAAGAGACTGAAACAAAAACTTATAAATCATACACCGAACCGCTGTTTGTTACGTGTCCCGGTTTAGACCTAGGAAAGTGTTTCCAGTCTTTTTATGCACTGACCCAGAACATATTTTCTTCGATTGACGACCCAAAGTAGAAACGGCTTTAGCATTTCCCTCTCAGCTATTCTCCAGCCAAAAATGTGAAGGAAACGCTACATGTAGACGACTTGGACATAACCCATCCACCGCGGAGTACATGTACTGTGTGTGAAAAGGCGTTAGGAGTATTCGCAGATTGCATTGATGTTTTCTGATCAACGGTCTCCCTGATACTTTATGTTTCCAAATTGCATTGTATATACATGTACACTTGCATACTTTCATATTCCTTTTCATTTATGTATTTATTATTTTTAAATATTCAACGTAGTCCAGCAACATCTTCATGACCTGAGGCTAAGAATAGTTGATCTGGGAGTCTGAGTCACACTAAGAATCAAAGTCGTATGGACATAGACTTCGAAAGGGGTTTGTAACGTCCGGCGCCACCATCACCGTTTCCATGAACATAAAAAAACAACATTACGCTTCAGGGTGGCTATACGGGGTCTAGGTCGGGAATAATATAATTAATTATGGTGAAGATGATTAGTAGTAATGATGATGGTAACAAACTGCAATGATAATCATAATAATCATAGTAATGATATGATAGCAATAATAGTAATAGCAAAAATAACAATATTTATTATTATGACCATTATTTTATACAACAACAATTACAATGATAATAGTATTGATAAAAATAATGATAATAACAACGATAACAATGATAATAATTAGCCTTATTACAATCTTAATGATGATGATACTACTACTACTACTAAAACCGTTTATACCTCCTTCTGTTAGTCAAACTATATCTAGTTGTGAAGGTGCTGTACATGTAAGAAAATACTCTTACAGACGCTTCCACCAAACTGGCCAATATCAGATGCATGCTGATTGTACTTAAATTTGAGAGGCAGATAAAAAAAAAAGCATCTTTAATAATGCATTTCAGAAACGTGAAAACGAGAAAACCGAAATTTCTGAATTTTCAAAACTTCCTCATTGTCTAAAGTGCTGCTGGCCGTAAAAGGTGTAGAGTCTGATTCATGGTCGCTTTAAATATGAATAGCTCATTGTTTAATCGTTAACTGGAATGAAGAGGAACAGCATTTCGACGGGAATATTTTAGTTTAACTTTCTCACTGATTACATTGCAAAATTGTTATTGTTGCTGCCATCATCATATAAGTCGTACACGCATATATATATATATATATATATATATATATATATATATATATATATATATATATATATATATATATATATATAGATAGATAGATAGATAGATAGATAGATAGATAGATAGATAGATAGATAGATAGACAGATAAATAGATAGATAGATAAATAGATTGATGGATAGATAGACAGACAGATAGATATGTGTGTGAGGGTGTGTGTGGACGATAAAGTATTTCACACACACATACTCATATATATATATATATAAATATATATATATATATATATATATATATATATATATATATATATATATATATATATATATATATATATATATATATATACATACAGATATGCATATATATATATATATATATATATACATACAGATATGCATATATATTTATGTATATATATATATATATATATATATATATATATATATATATATATATACATACATACATACATACATACATACAGATATGTATATATATATGAATGTATAATAAATATGTATACACACACACACACACACACACATACACACACACACACACACACACACACACACACACACACACACACACACACACATATATATATATATATATATATATATATATATATATATATATATATATATATATATATATACAGATATGCATATATATATGAATGTATAATAAATAAATAAATATATATTATATATATAAATATATATATATATATATATATATATATATATATATATATATATATATATATATATATATATATATATGCATACACACACACAAACGCGCGCGCGCACACACACACACACATCTATCTATCTATCTATCTATCTATCTATCTATCTATCTATCTATCTCTCTCTCTCTCTCTCTCTCTCTCTCTCTCTCTCTCTCTCTCTATATATATATATATATATATATATATATATATATATATATATATATATATATATATACTGTTAGCAATAAATCGTTATATGTTCCATATCGGTACAGTCTTTTATATAATTTTTTTTTCTTCTGAAAATACATCCTCATTGAATAATAACATTTTGATATTGATTTTCAGAAACCAATGCATCTTTTGAGATTTTTGTTCCAATAGGTCATCTGAAGACAATACTCTTTCTGTGTATCGATATTTACATAACGGAAAGTACTTATATTCCTATCAATTAATTGAGACGTACTAACGATTTTCTCAGAGAGAAATGTTTTGTTTAGAAATGTGCACTTGTTAAGAATGACAATTATTACTCGAGCAACCACGGCACTTACATAAAGAAGCTACCAACTCGGAATTCAGTTGCGCATTAATGTATAGCCGTTGTAAGGCCCAAATACTTAATGAGATAAACCATGCACGTCTTCCCAGTCTAGTGGACAGATCTTGACCGAATGGATACCAGGAGTGTGTGTTACCGACTGACTGAGAATCGGATCAACAGACAGCTGTTCCTCTATAACGATGCCTTTCTGGACCGCACTCTGTACGCGTTGCATCTGTTTTCTTTTGGACATCAAAGCCAATTGAATTGTTTATTTCATCTGGTGTTCGGATTAAAAAGGGCCCTCGAACCAGCAAAAGAGAATGAAAAAATATGTGAACAATGGCAGTGTTTGATTTCAGAAGCTTTGATTGAAGTGGGGTGTAAAATAAATTACTTTCTATTAAACCGGTTAGAAAACTAAAGTCCACGGCATAGTTAGTTATTATGGCTGGACCA
>NC_091571.1:17395654-17398154 GCF_042767895.1 Penaeus vannamei | reverse complement strand
TATATATGTGTGTGTGTGTGTGTGTGTGTGTGTGTGTGTGTTTCCATGAGGAAACTTGAGGACTTAAAGGATCTAGCCTCGCTGTTAAAAGCCTGGAATTCATGGGCTGCAGAGCAGGGTGCTCTGGACATGCACAAGGGGGCAGAGCCTTCTCCTTCCTCAGTGAAGGTGGCGGCGGTTCCTCAGGCTGAGGGGAGTCATGCCCCGAAAGGGAATAAACAGATTACGGTATCGGAGGGAAATCCGCGGGGGGAGGGAGAAGGATCCCCTAAAAAGTCTATTCCTGGACAGAGGGGCACCAAAGGGGGAGGAGTACCCTCGCAGGGATATGGCAAAGTTCACTTATCCTTCGATGGTTCGTAGAGCTCAGTTGGCTCAGAGATGTAATTTTTGAAGGGAAATAGGGCATAAGATCGAGGCCTGTGATAAGTTGAAGATGAGTACAGGGGTCCAGCGTGGGTTCTGTGGAGCCGGGGGCCACTTCATGTTGGGAATTTCAGATGTTAGCCACGGGGGCTAGAGGCCAGGAATCGGATTGGGATAATGGGGCAACCAGGGGTACTCCGGTTGAAGGGTTGTGCTATTACTGTAGGAAGCCTGGACACTGAGGTGTCCAGGCTTCATTAGCTTCATTATTAGAGACTGTCCTTCAGGGAGGGACAGAGGGGTGTCACGGGACCCACTTCCTCCATATCCGACAAAAAACGAATAAGGACAGGGTAGGTTCCAGTCCCTCCTACTACTGAACATCATACCTAGACTAGGGCTCATAAGACACTAATGGTTTCAGTCTTAGGGTCAGGCCTTATCCTTTCTGATGGGCTCGTGCTTAGGAGATCAGCAAGGGTTATGCTTGTTCTGAGTTCAGAGTGAGCCTCTGGGTTGAAGGTACAGTGGGGTGGAGGGTAACCTTTGCATCATAAAGGTGGGGTGACTCTCTGTCTGGAGTTGCGTTCAATAAGTTACTCATAGCTTTCTGGTTGTGGATTCCTGGGAGCTTCCAGGTCAGATGCTGATTGGTACATTTTTGGTTATAAACGTCCAAGAAGTGGCGGTTGTACGTAGCCGTCTGCTATCATCTTCCTTATGTGCGGCATCTATTAGTTGCAGGGAACGCCTTGTGACCATTAGGGGCACCAAGACTCCAGGGAAGCTTGTTCGGTCTGGTGCCAGCCATACCAGAAAGGATGATGTGGCTACTGAGAGGGGATTGCGTGGACAAGCAGAATGCCAAAACAGTTGTGTGGCCTGTCTTCCCTCGGGAGAGTCAGGTAATTGAGAGTTCATGTGGTGCATTATTGGTTGCTGTCTCATGTGGAGGTAAACTCATTCCTGAGGGGGCTTGTACGATGTTGTTTCAGCCTCGGACAGGTTCTAAGCTGTACTTGTCTGAAGGGGTGATTCCATTGCGGGACGATGTTTCATTGTAGTTTCGTATTCCATATGCAAACCGGGAACATGTTCCAGTGGAGCTGGAGGAGAATACCTATCTAGGGGAGATTATCCTGTTAGCTGATGTTTCCTAGGATGGGGCTGATCAGGTTGTAAAGGCTGTTTGTTCTGTTCCAGTAAATTGGAAAGGGTGGGAAGACAAGGTTGATGCCATGTGTCCAAGGTATTCTCGGGAACATGGTGCATTGTAAGGCCTTGTATGCGTTTAGTGAAGCATTTTCGCTGGGGGAGGAACCTTTAACGATATATAATAGGATTTACCTGAGATTAGATGCGAGGGACAAGTTTACAAGAAGCCATACCATATTGCTATTAAGCACAGGGAGGAAATTAAGAGGCAGGTGGAATGGTATAATTCAGTCATCCAGTAACCATATAATAATCCTCATGTTTCGGTCAAGAAGGATGGCAGTCTTCGTTTGTGCTTGGATTTTAGGTCACTTAATAAAAAAAAAAAAGAAATCAAGGACGACAGGTATCCTCTACCGCACAATGATTCTATTCTTCATAGATTGGGTAGGGGTAAATTCTTTCCTTGGCTTGATCTCAAGCAAGGGTATCACTAGATTCCCCTGACACAGAAAAGCAGGGAGATGACTGCCTTCTCGACACCTGATGGCCATCGAGTTCAGGACTTTATCGTTTGGGATAAAGGATGCCCGGCATCTTTTCAGTGTATCATCAATCATGTGTTGCCTGGTTTGATATGGGAGGTAGGGTTTGTATACCTCGATGACATAGTGGTTTTTGGGGAGGAACACTGTGAATACCTCAGAAGCATCCTTCGTAGACTCCAGGAGGCAAATTTATCTTTGAAGTTATCAAAGTTTACCTTTTACAGACAGAGGTTGAATACCTGGGTCATGTCATATCGGTTGAGGGTATTAAATCACAGCCGGCGAAGGTAAGGGAGGGAATATCGCCGTCCTCTTGTACTTCGGGATTAGCAGTTGCAAACTATTATAGGAAATCCATTAGGGGATACTCAAACATTTCCAGGGCTTTAGTAGATTTAACCAAAGGGGAGAAGACGTCGAGGAATAGGAGA
>NC_091571.1:17385654-17388154 GCF_042767895.1 Penaeus vannamei | reverse complement strand
GAGCTAGATCTTAGCGAAAAAACATATTTAACTTTTTCGGAGGTCCACACGTGAGCATGATAATGATAATGACATTAGTAGTGATAATGATATCAATGATGATTATAGTAATGATCAGTTTGATAATAATGATAATATAATAATGAAAATAATGATAAGAAAAATACCGATAATAATCATAATGATCATAATAATCAGAAAAGCGATTATCATCAAGGTAATAGCATCAATAACGACAGTAATGAAAACATGATAAAAATCATCATCACCATCACTACCATTATCACAATCATCATCTTTATTATCAGGACAATATCTACAATAATACCAATAATAATAACATTACTATAAATGATCACTATCGGCATCACCACCATTACCATTATCTTTATTATCATCGTAAGCACAATAATAGTAATAATGGTAAATAAAACAATTACAATGATTACAATAATTATACCGTGTTGATTATATCAATTCTAATGATAATAATAATAATAATAATAATGATAATGGTGATGATTTTAATGAAAAATGTATATAATTATAATGATCAGATTCGTAAAACAATAGAGATGAAAATGACGATAACGCCAATAATCCTAATTAAGATAATAATAATGCTGCTGATGATAATGTTAATATTAGTAATGATATTGTTAATGAAAACAATAGTAATAATGATAATAATAGTAACAATAATAATGATAATGCTGATAATAATAATAATAATAATAATAATAATAATAATAATAAAAATAATAATAATAATAAAGATGCTAACAATAGTAATAATGATAATAACAACGAAAACTATAATAATGATTACAATAAGGAAAAATGATAATGATAAGAATAAGAAATTATGATAATAACAATAGTAATGTAAAAAATAATAATGAAAGTAATAATGTCAGTAATGATGATAATGATAATAATAATATTGATAATAATATTAGTCATAATAATAATATTGAGAATAATATTAGTAATAGTAATAATGATGATGATAAGATGATAATAATTATTGTAATAATTACAATTATAATGATCATTATAACCATGACGACTACAACAATTGTTGTAGTCGTAGTCGTAGTAACAATGGTAATAGTAATAATAATAGTGAGAATAGTAGTAATAATGATAATAACAGGATATCAGTAACACCAATAATAGTAAAAATAATGATAATGATAATAATAATAATAAAAATTATCATTATTATTATCATTATAATCATTAATAGCAATAATATCAATAATAATAATAATAATATTAATCGCCGTCACCATTATAATTATCATCATCATCATCGTCATCATCATCATAATAATAATGATAATAATAAGGATAATGATAATAATATTGATGACGATGATGAAAAGAAATAAGGATGATGATGATGACAATAATAATAATAATAATAATAATGATAATAATAATAATAATAATAACAATAATAACAATAATGATGATGATAATAACAATGATAAAATTGATAATAATGATGATAATATAAATAATAATGATAATTAAATGATAACAACGAAAACTATTACTACAATTATTATTGACATTATGATCATTATCATTACTTTATTATTTCATTGTTGTTATCATAGCTGTTATTGTTATTTTCATATTTATTAGCAGCATCATTATTATTTTTATCAATATTATTACTGTCGTTATCAAAATAATAGTAATATTAATGATAATAATGAAAATAACGACAATAATAACAATATTGACAATAATAATGATAATCAGTAATAATAGCAATAATAATAATGTTTTCTTTTTTCTTATAATTATTATTCTAATTGTTATTATTTTCATTATCATTTTTGTTTTCATTATCATTGTTATTATTATTATGAAAATGATAATGATATATTAAATCGCAATAATATTGATTATCCAAAAAGAATAAAAAAGAACAGTAACAACAAAGATTATAATAATAGTAATAAAAATAAGAATAACAGAAATAAGAATAACTATTAATATTTTTACGATAATTAGCATTATTACTATTTATTACTATTATTATTATTGCTATTATTATCATTATTATTATTAATATTATCATCATCATCATCATCATCATCATCATCATCATCATGATTATCATTATTATTATGATGATGATGATGTTATTATCATTGTTATTATTATCATTATTATCATCATCATCATCATCATGATAATAATAATAATAATAATAATAACAATAATAATTATTATTATTATCATTATCGTTATTATTATTACTAATATTATTATTGTTATTATTATTATTATTACTATTATATTATTATCATTACGCTATTATTATCCTATCTATTGATATTATAATCATTACTGTTATGAAAATTTTTATGATTGCTTTTGATCATTAGTATTATTATTCTAATCATATAATTATTACTATTGTTTATATTACTATTATCATTATTATAATTACAATCATGTTTTTTTGTCATTATCACTATCA
>NC_091571.1:17373154-17380654 GCF_042767895.1 Penaeus vannamei | reverse complement strand
GTTGGAGAGCTTGCTCACTTAATGGGACTAGACATCTGAGCCAGGACAGTGTCTAAGAGTTAAGAATTAAGCCTACTAAGAAAGCCTGGGATAAATGGGGAAACTACTAACGGCGCAGTCATTGGATCACAGCATGTAAACTGGGAAGGGAAGAAAGGTAGTTACCCTCCTACACCTCTGCTTGGTTCCAAGATTATCACTTAAAAGTCCAATGTGACAAAGCGATGTGGTTGAAAATATGATTTGTTGAAGAAATTGAAATATAGCATAATGAAAATGTGGCAGTACAAAAAGAGATTAATTATATGGTGTTGTAGCCGCAAGAACCTCAATTAGAAAATTGTTTTTGCTGAAATGTATTATTGGTGGTAAGCAAGGTTAGAATTATTGTATATTGATAAATTGCTCTCTGAAAGGAGCCAGTGTCACTTTCAAATGTGCCATATTGTGTGCATTGCTAGATTATGCTCATATACTATTGATTTTACTATTCTTTTCATATCTGTGTGTTTCCTTTTCAGTCAGTTATGAGGCTTGCATATAACCTTTTTATGGACACACTGAATTTCAATATATTAATATTTTCTGAATGGAGGACCTGTGTCGAGATCATTATTTATTCATTTTAGGAATCCCTGTGTATTGAATTACCCTTGCTCCTGTACACAGAGAGAAGAAGTGGTTGAGAAAAGCATGAGAAAAACACACCAAATACTTTGTTGCTAGGGAATAATAGTTACTTATTTCGTTATTCCGTTGATACAGTAGTGGGATTAGTCATAGGTGACAATTCCGGTGGTATCAACGAATAGATTGAGATTGCACTTACGTATTAACGTGAACGGTAGGAGAGGATAGGTTAAAATGAAGGGGAATGATTGATATCTGATCAAGTAAAATCATGGAAAGATACTGGTAGTTTGGGTGTAAGGGTGTCAATTCCGTCTCATGGAAGCTTTTACTTTGTTTGAGCCAATGATTATCGATTATAATTATAGGAAAAGGGAGGCCATAGAGTTAAACTTAGGTGTGAATGAAGGTAGTAGAGAATACTGTTTGTTTAGTCCCTAATATTGATTGCTAAGATTAACAAAATATGTCCCCTTTTTATTATTTTTTGTTTATTGAAAAAAATGCAAATGATTAAAAATGTTTCTATAACTACTGTACATCTAACACACTCTTAACAGAGAAATGAATTGAGTAGAATGAATATGAGAACTTAGTCATTACACACACACACACACACACACACACACACACACACACACACACACACACATATATATATATATATATATATATATATATATATATATATATATATATATATATATATATATATATATATATATATATATATATATATACATATATATATATACATACACACACACACACATTTGTGTACATGTATATGTCTATATGTCTATATATATATATATATATATATATATATATATATATATATATATATATATATATATATATATATATATATATATATACGCATACGGATTTGTATATATGTATATGAATATATGTATATGTGTGTGTGTGTGAATTATATATATATGTATATATATATATATATATATATATATATATATATATATATATATATATTTACACACATATTATATATATATATATATATATATATATATATATATATATATATATATATAAATTATATATCTATTATATATACATGTATATATATGTATGTAAAAATATAAGTATATATATGTATATACATGTAAATGTATATATATATATATATATATATATATATATATATATATATATATATATATATATATATATATGTATATATGTATATATATATATATATGTATATATATATATATATATATATATATATATGTATACATATATGTACTTATATACATATATATACACATATACATGTATATTTGTAATTGTATATATAAATGTAAATTGTATATACATTTATATGTACTGTACATTTATATATATATATATATATATATATATATATATATATATATATATATATATATGTATACATATATGTACTTATATACATATATATACACATATACATGTATATTTGTAATTGTATATATAAATGTATCAACACCCATATCTACACTCCCAGATACGCACAGATACACTCGCCAACGTGGTATGTATACGCAACTCATGTTGTTTACCGTAAGGAATACTGGACCATCTTAGATACCTGGCGGTTGACATTTTCTTGCAGTAATAACATCCTGAGAAACGTAGTAATATTCTGTATTTTTATTTTTTTCCATCTACTCTTCTTTTCCTTCATTCATTGCCTTGATAGCTCGACAAAAACTAATTTAACAAAATGTATTAAAAAAATATACGTTGTCATACACGCAAGTTTGAAGAAGACAAGACTATCTACTTCTTTGGAAGCCTTCATGGACACTGTTGTTCCTGTTTCATTGAGCTATCAATTAAACTTCATTCATTATAGATGAATATTATTGTAAGGAGATATATGCAAAATATCATTAATAATGATCCTGTCAGTCTACTATATGCATCATATATATATATATATATATATATATATATATATATATATATATATATATATATATATACAGTGTGTGTGTGTGTGTGCGTGTGCGTGTGCGTGTGCGTGTGCGTGTGTGTGTGTGTGTGTGTGTGTGTGTGTGTGTGTGTGTGTGTGTGTGTGTGTGTGTATGTGTGTGTGTGTGTGTGTGTGTGTGTGTGTGTGTGTGTGTGTGTGTGTGTGTGTGTGTGTGTGTGTGTGTGTGATATGTTATCATTTATGGTTAAGATAAAGAATTGTTATGCTTCTGTTATTAAACTCTGATTTTACCTGTAAAATCAGACATTTAAGGACAAGGACTTTATGTCACTGTGAATGTGGAGGGCGTCTTCTGTTTGTGATTGCTTTTTCCATAGACTCAAGAACCAACTCCAAGCAAATATAGTGTCTAGGTTTTCATCCAATCAATTTAACTAATTACAAATATCTGAGAAGAACTTCACATAAAAAACACTTTTAAAAGTGTAATTGCAATAGTTCGTGAAAAACTATAAAAGGCAATTAATGTTTGAGCATCTCATTTAGTTTTTTTATGAATGGGTTAGCTTAATCTCTTGTTGAAAAATTTGTCAGAACATCCATGTTTCAAAAGACTGGTCATTCATTTCAAAACCAAAGAGGTGGAAGAAGTGTTCCACAGATCGCAGTTTTGTTCCACAAATTGATATTTTGTGCAGAGCAGCTTAAATGGCTAATTTCTAAATTAGTTCAGTTGTGTTCTATGTAAACGGGAGTGCACAGGCGACTGTATTCTTTACTGATCAGATTATCATGAGAGGAAAACTGGTTATCTTTCTCCATCTGACAGTTGCATTGAGTGTTAAGACGTTTGTCATTAAGACAAAATAAACCTGTTTCACGGGTGGGATATTGCACAAAACAAGTGTTATTATTCTGTATATTCTGAAAAAGGGATATTTTAATTCAATAGGTCAGTTTTATGGCTAGTCTTTATTTTAACACAAGATAGCAATTCTGTACCCAGGCAGGGTGGGAAAGCCAATAGCAATACTATCAGTTTAAGCGTATGAGAGATTTTCAAATGAGAGAAAGAAAAAAATATAATAGATATCTCTAGTAACTACGTTACATGTTTATTTTTGCAACCTATATATTTCAAAATATCGGTGTGTGTGTGTGTGTGTGTGTGTGTGTGTGTGTGTGTGTGTGTGTGTGTGTGTGTGTGTGTGTGTGTGTGTGTGTGTGTGTGTGTGTGTGTGTGTGGGCGCGCACACACACACACACACTCACTGATATATATGCAGTGTACATACAGCATATACCAGTGTATGTGCTCGTATGCAAGTGTGGTGTGTATGTGTTTGAAGGAAGCCTTTAAATCAATATCTTGAAAAAGACAGGATTACGTACTCATCCCGAGGCCCACATTGTTCTGTAACATTCATCAGGAAAGTGTTTTTAATCAATACTCTCAGTTCATCAGTCTTGAAGGAATCTCTCTATCAATATAGTTACTTGACAGCAAGAAGAATTTTTTTTTTTTTTTTTTTTTTTTGTATGGGATTATTCTATTAAAGAAATTCCGTTAGAGTTTAAGGCTGAAAGTCCACTGTATTAGTGGAATTTTCATGGCGCATCTCGCACCTTACTTAACTGGAAGCTGAAATAAAAATCTATGTGAAAATGTTTAGGATACATTACGCATGGACAAGTAATATTATAAAGTATGATAAAATACCGTATGGTAATATGGACGATACTGTAAAAAGAGAACTGTTAGTGCTGTTAAACAGTATCATAAATCTTTGATATTGGTGTTTTGAAAGAGGTAGGTGGAGGGAAAGGAACAAAAAAGGCCAAATCTGAAACAGAGTGCTTAATGTGATGCTGCATATATCAAGAGGTTCAATAATACATGGAACATCAAGAAAACTACTTAGTTAAAGAAAATGAACACAGGCCCGCCATTCAGAAATGTAAATGAACATGGTGTATTTCCACACAAAAACAGAATTAAAAATAAAACAATCAAAGAAGAAAAATAATGAAAACGAATCACTGAAATATATATTCATGGTAGCAGGAAGAATCTTAAAGAATGATTTGCTAATTACAATTAAAAGGGAAGTTGTGTTTCTTTTGTCAAATATAAAGAGGGATAACACACTAGAGATATTGGCTCTACTGCCGATAAATATACGTTTTGGCTTTTGCGAAAGGCCGTTAAGATGGCGAAGTTGAACAAACTTGGAGAATAGTTATAATCTTCACGAAACGAGAAGAAAAATACTCAACACTAGTACAATTCCTTAAGTAAAAATTATCTAGTTTGCAAATCAGATTCGGGTCAACTTGGGAGCCAAAAAGTGTTAGAAACTAATTTTCAATCCAGGTACACCGTCTTGCTGCTATTCAACGAGTTAAAGAATGGAAACTTAATGTAGACCTTGAATGGTATTTATTGACTTTGTGAAAACATGAAATGGAAGGTTACTAAACACAGAGGGATGTTGTAGCAGTTTGAAAAATCAACATGCTGGAGCAAGGGCGAACACTCCTTTAAGCAATATTAACTCTGAGCCCCTTTTAATTCGGTTGTGAGCTTTGAAAGCCAGATGTTGAAGCGGCTCTCGTGCCAGCCAGGCCTCGGGCGTCAACCCAAACATACTCCCCGCCCATGTATTGGAGCTGCAGCGACCTTTAATATCGGTATTAGGAATTAGGGATTTGTTGATGTGCAGCAGAACTATTGATATGGAGAATATAGGATGTAATTAGGCTATGAAAATACTAATTTTGTTTAACTTGACAAGTGCACGGCACCACAAATAATCTCTCTCTCTCTCTCTCTCTCTCTCTCTCTCTCTCTCTCTCTCTCTCTCTCTCTCTCTCTTTCTCTATTTCTTTTTCTCTCTTTGTATATATATATATATATATATATATATATATATATATATATATATATATATATTATATATGTATATACATATGTATATATACATACATACATACATACACACACACACACACACACACACACACACACACACACATATATATATATATATATATATATATATATATATATATATATATATATATATATATATATATATATATATATATATATATATATATATATATATATATATATACATATATAAATGAATAAATATTATATATATATATATATATATATATATATATATATATATATATGTATATATATATATATGTATATATATATATATATATATATATATATATATATATATATATATATATATATATATATATATATATATATATATATATATATATATATTCCAATGAAAAGTTTATTGATCAATTATTTTGTACATTATATCAATGAATCCACGAACAAAAAGTAAGTAAAAAAATACATAAAACTCTATAATAAAAATACATGGATAAGTGAATAGACAACTTGGCTGATGAATACCCAAAAATGTCTGCGTGGCAAAGAAGGCAGTGGAAAAGACATACACTGTCAGATGATATTCGGTGAATTTACTACAACTGTGAGTATAGTTGTCTTTTTCACCAAATGCGTCACCTTTAGTCAAGTCAGCTCTAATCGAACACGGTGTCCACTGTCCATCTGTCCTAAAACCCATTGAGGAAAGTAGATACCACACTAATGAATATCGTATGACCGTGTATATTAGTGACCAGTCGTATTAAGCAGGAGTCACTCAGACTTACACGAATAACAATTACGACTTCACAATAACGCTTCGTATAATTAAGAATCATTGAATATGTAATCTTATGTCTTGCAGTCACATATACTCCACTCCATGAATTATTCTGCTAGAGGGTATGGGTTGGGTCAGTGTAGGTATAGAGATGTGAATGTGTGCTAAGATGACTAGATCTTTTACTTCCGCTCTCTCTCTGTTTGAGTCAGGGTAGAACAAAATATATACATGAAGAGAGAAAGGGAGAGGGAGAGGAATTGGCAGATGCAGAGTAAGGGGAAGGGGAATTTGAAGGGGAGGGGGAAGGGGACGGGGAGAGGGAAGAGAGAGAGAGAATCTTATTTTGTATCTTTTCGGTTTCTTTTGTTCTAGCATTTGTGTTCGTGTGATCGACATCCCCATCTTCCTTTATAGTTTCGGGTTCCAAAAATACATAATATACTTTTTCTTGTCGTGAACCGTGTCATCAAAGAAATAAATGCAATAGGTTGACACGCTCTGTGCTCTTTGGTCAAAGCGGAAGGTCGCAGATAAAAGACCAATGAGATAAGCCCCTGCATATGCAAACGAAGGATGCTGTGTACTCTTGCTCTGATGGCATACGCGGCTATCGGCTTATGCGGCGGAAAAGTGTTGGTACGCAGTGCGTGGGTCCAAGGGATATTGGAGGCCGACCTCGGGAACGGAATGTATTTCTTGATTGTCCCGCTCGGAGGAAGATGGATGGCATGAAGTCTTGAAGGGGTCAGCCTTTAGGGAAATGAGTGCCGGCGAAGGTGCATGGCGGTGTTTGCTTCAGATATTCATGAAGAGCTTAACGGCTCTGGGCAGACACGAAAGGAATTGTAATATGCAAATCACTGTTGCACTGTCTCTCTCTTTCTCCCTTCCTCACAGATCATAACCTCAAAATAATGATAGTGTACATATACGCTCCTGTATTTGTAATTTTGCTTAAACACACAGACACGCGCGCGCGCGCGTACACACGGCTCGTTTGATCCACTGATTCCAGTTCGCATCCGCGCCGAGAAAATGCCTTGCTTGAAATACGTTTCGACAACTCTCCGAGGAATGTTTATATCTGCTTGAAGGAATGAGCAACGAGGCGGCTGGTAGGCGCAAGGAGAATTCCGTCGTGCGAAGGAGCCGAGGAACACGCATTATATTTACGAAAACGCATTGTTGATGAATTAGCTGCTTCCGTATCGCGACACGAGA
>NC_091571.1:17328154-17330654 GCF_042767895.1 Penaeus vannamei | reverse complement strand
TATATATACATATATATGCATACATATACATATATGAATTTATATGTATTTAAGTACACACACACACACACACACACACACACACACACACACACACACACACACACACACACACACACAAGTATATATATATATATATATGTATATATATATATATATAATATATATATATATATAGATAGATAGATAGATAGATAGATAGATAGATAGAGATATAAATATATATGTACAGTATATATATATATATTATATATATATATATATATATATATATATATATATATATATATATATATGTGTGTGTGTGTGTGTGTGTGTGTGTGTGTGTGTGTGTGTGTGTGTGTGTGTGTATGTATATATATATATATATATATATATATATATATATATATATATATATATACATATATATATATATATATATATATATATATATATATATATATATATATAGAGAGAGAGAGAGAGAGAGAGAGAGAGAGAGAGAGAGAGAGAGAGAGAGAGAGAGAGAGAGAGAGAGAGAGAGAGAGGGAACTTTATATCAGTAATCTTCATCCCTTGCCGGGAGTAGGCAGAACAGTTGCAGATAAATAAAGTAGATCTAAAATTTAATAAGAAAATTTCAGCGTGGGTGTTTAGTTTAAGTTCCAGTATTTTATGCTTGTTTTGATTGCCAGAAGAACCCAGGGGTGTATGAAGTTTAATCTGCATTAGTTCAACATGTATTGTATATCATGCTCCTTCAAAAGATACATATAGACATATCTAAAGGCTCTCTGTATTATTAACTCTTTTTTCAACTCCTTACCAATGCCCTTCGTCTTCATTGTCAAGGTTTCTATGGAAACTCTAGTGTCCATTACTACGAGCAGTTTACTAATAAGGTACATTAAAAAATATATGTAGTTGTTAACGCTAAGAAAATGTTAGTATTCATATTCGTCATATTCCATTACAATCAAAACAAGGAAAATAAGATAATATATTCCCACGCTCTGCTGCCGAAACATGTACTTTGAATTAGTAATGCAGAAGAATTATGCAAGATTCTTTGTAAAAAAGAGACGTTATTAACGGCATGGATACTGTGATATGTAGAACGGAGTATTGTCTCCTCGAAAGCAAGATATGTTTAGTGGCTAATATTACAAAAGCAATTTTAGCTTTGATTCTCATAGAAATTACTAGGTTGACAATATATTTTGTATGAGTTTTAGAGGCTGAAGTATGTACCTACAGTAATCTCCTTTTCTCTGAATCACGATGATGTTCACTCACTCAAAAATTGCATTAACAATAATAAAAGTAATGACATTAATATTAATGGCAATGGAGACAGTTAAGTAAAATCAGTAGATTCGTGGCGAAGACAGTAAGTGTGTTAGTTTTAGTGTAATGTCCTGTTTACTGATTCTTGGGTTGGCATGAGATTTATGCCTACTGACAAAGGAAATCACAGTTATATTGGAATATAATACTGCCTAATGTAATAGTCGGTTTCATCATGTACACATAACAATAAAACTGAGTAGAATATCCAGTAGAGAATTTTTGCAAAATAATAAATAATAAATAAATAAATGAATAAAATAATAATAATAAAAAAATAATAATGCACTCATTGACATCTGAATTACTGACCTAATTAGGCCTTTTCAGCCTTGGCGAACATGATATTCGTATTCAGCACGAAAAACCGCTCAAGATAAGACCTATTTGCTTGATTTTACTCAAAATTGCTTTTAGAAATTTAAATAAGCATATTTTTGGATTTTTTGCCAAGTCTACTTATGAGATGAGATTTCCGCCTACTGGCAAAGGCAAATCACAGTTATATTGGAATATAATACTGCCTAATGTAATAGTCGATTGCATCATGTACACATAACAGTAAAACTGAGCAGAACACAGATTGTAATATTGTACTAAAAAGCCCTTTATGGTTCGCCTTAAGGGTTGTCAACACCTTGAAACGAAAAATACAGGACGGGGCTAGGTATTACACTTCAACCCTTTACCTTACCCCCTCAGATCATCTCCAAATGATAAGGTATTCTTTTGAATATGTTCGGATTTAGACATATTCAAACCTTATACCTATAGGCCTGTCCATTCAAGCAAAATAAACGAACATAAATTTTATATTGGATGTAAAATGAATATGACGTGTATTGCAATATATTCACACCACACCCTCTACCATTACGACTTTGAGCATATTATACTTATTATCTTAGTTTACATTTTTTAAAAATATATATATTTTCATAAGAAGACGAGTTTAGTTTTACTCAGCCTAAACACTTGGAAACGACCTTTTTACGAGGACTGCCTCGCCGTTTTGTTGAAATTCAGTAGTTTTCCCAATTTTGCTGGTAGAGTACTCCTTCAGAATTGAACTCTCTTTATAATAAAATTTGCTCTTTATTTGACCAACAGTAATATGGAACAAAGTGTGTTCCGTAACATTTCATTAAAGGATGCGTTACATAGTTTCCAA
>NC_091571.1:17273154-17275654 GCF_042767895.1 Penaeus vannamei | reverse complement strand
AGGTATTTATAGGTGTATATGTATAGGTATACGTATAAAGGTGTGTGCAGGATGTAGGAAGGTGGATAAATAAATAAGTATATGTATGTATGTACGTATGTATGTACGTAGAGGTAGTTATATGTAAAGCAAGTACAGATGTATACACATATATACAGGGGGGGGGACACTAGTGTATGCTGCAAAAGTATGTGCTCATACACGGATGCGTGAGCACATGCAGGGATAGATATATGCGTATATACAGTGTTATATAGGTTTGCGAGATATGCAAAAAGGGGTGTTTACATATACACGGGTGAATATACACTCATGTATACTCACTCACTTATCAATAACATATAACAAGCGCATAAAGGGACAGGCGACGTGAACATATGACTGGGTCAGACTATGATGGACATGTATGTAATTATTTATAACGTAGGAATAAGTATCCATATCCATAAGCATAGATACAAGAATAAAGGTGTATGCTTGCATATGCATATGCGTGGGAATGAGCATATGCGTAGTACTTAGAGCATGTGCGGGAATAAATATGTCTGCATCAGGTGCACATACGCACAAGTGAAGTTAGTAAATAAAATAAAAACAAACATATATGCACTTCTGATAATTAAGCCCAGCTCACGGGAGTAGTGAGCAGGCCGTGCATTGCCGCTCCTAAGTCCACACCAGGTAAGACCAAACCTGCTGGGGGGACTTATCAATGGCATTCCGGCTAAATTACTCCCCTCCCACCAAGATACACCTAAGCCAGTAGGTGGGAGGTAAATCGGAGAAGGAGCCCCTGGTTACGGCGGCGATCAGGATCGCTCCGGAGAAGGGGGTGCTAAAAATATCCGGGTAAAGACAGGCCGCCCCACGTTGATGAAACTTTGCACATACAATATAAGGACCATGAGAACTGAATCCGACTTACTAGCTTTACTAGAGGAACTCTCTTCCATTAAATGGGATGTAGTAGGACTCTGCGAAGTTAGAAGACTAGGCGAAGAGCAGAAGTTAATAAATGAGGGACACGTGCTCTATTGGAGAGGAAAACCTCTGGGTAGCAAACAGGAATTAGGGGTAGGATTCTTAATACACAAACGCTTAGAAAAGAACATCGTAGAATTCTATAGTGTAAGCGAAAGAGTGGCTTCTGTAACAATAAAACTAAACAATAGGTACAACTTAAAAAGTCTATGCTCCAACCTGCAGCCACAGTGATGAAGAAATAGAGAGCTTCTATGAAGATGTTCATTTAGCCAGCGAGAGAAAAACCCATTTCACAATAATTATGGGGGATTTTAATGCCAAAATAGGTAAAAAGACAGAGGGCGAAACCGCAGTAGGGAACCATGGAATAGGCACTAGGAACGAGTGGGGACAAATGCTAGTCGACTTTGCGGAGGCTCGATCACTCAGTATCATGAATACATTCTTCGAAAAAAGACTAGAACGGAAGTGGACATGGATGTCGCCTTCTGACGTCAAAAACGAAATTGACTTCATAATTTCAAATAGGCGCGATATAATAAAAAATGTAGAGGTTATAAATAAAGTAAATGTAGGCAGCGACCATAGAATGGTGAGAGGCATAATTAAAATACACCTCAGAAGGGAAAGGAACAAATTAATGTGTAAACCACAACCAAACTTGGCGAACTTGAGGATCAGAGCAACAGAATTTAGCCTAAACATCCAAAACAGATATTCACTCCTCCGCGACGAAGATCTCAACATCGACCAAATCAATAAACAGTTCAATGACATAATAAAAGAAGCTGCACTTGAAGTAGGCGGCAAGAACGACAGTCGAAGTTCCAGCAAGCTCTTAGTAGAAACTAAACAGCTTATGCAAAAACGTAGAGACATGATAGTATCGTCAAACAGGGACAAGACAGAATTGGTTGAACAAACAAAGACCATAAATAAAAAGAAGAGGGAAGATGTACGGAAATTCAATACTCAAATAATAAATGAAGCAGTGATTTCAGGTACCAGCATGAAACCAGCTAAAAGAAGACTAGGAATAGGGAGAAATCAAATGTATGCAATTAAGAAACCAGACGGAGAAGTAACATATAACAAGAATGAAATCATCAAAGTAGTGGAAGACTTTTACAGGGATCTATACAACTCAAACGAACAGCCACAAATAGAAGCAAACGCGGTAACTAGAGACGTACCTAATATCACAAAAGAAGAAATAAAAAGAGCACTTAAAGGCATGAAGAGAGGGAAAACACCAGGCGAAGACAGAATTAGTATAGACCTCATATTACATGCAGGGGACATCGCAACAGTGAAACTAGCCAATCTTTTTAACAAATGTCTTCTCAGCGGAAAAACTCCGAAAGCCTGGAAAAATGCAACAATTATCTTGTTACACAAAAAGGCGAAAAAAGGATTTTAAAAATTACCGACCCATAAGCCTCCTTTCGGTTACTTACAAACTGTTCACGAAAGTCATTACAGCTCGCATCTCTGACAGTCTGGATTCTAGGCATCC
>NC_091571.1:17255999-17258499 GCF_042767895.1 Penaeus vannamei | reverse complement strand
TAACAAGATAATTGTTGCATTTTTCCAGGCTTTCGGAGTTTTTCCGCTGAGAAGACATTTGTTAAAAAGATTAGCTAGTTTCACTGTTGCGATGTCTCCTGCATCTAATATGAGGTCTATACTAATTCCGTCTTCGCCTGGTGTTTTCCCTCTCTTCATGCCTTTAAGTGCTCTTTTTATTTCTTCTTTTGTGATATTAGGTACGTCACTAGTTACCGCGTTTGCTTCTATTTGTGGCTGTTCGTTTGAGTTGTATAGATCCCTGTAAAAGTCTTCCACTACTTTGATGATTTCATTCTTGTTATGTGTTACTTCTCCGTCTGGTTTCTTAATTGCATACATTTGATTTCTCCCTATTCCTAGTCTTCTTTTAGCTGCTTTCATGCTGGTACCTGAAATCACTGCTTCATTTATTATTTGAGTATTGAATTTCCGTACATCTTCCCTCTTCTTTTTATTTATGGTCTTTGTTTGTTCAACCAATTCTATCTTGTCCCTATTTGACGATACTTTCATGTCTCTACGTTTTTGCATAAGCTGTTTAGTTTCTACCGAGAGCTTGCTGGAGCTTCGATTGTCGTTCTTTCCGCCTACTTCAAGTGCAGCTTCTTTTATTATGTCATTGAACTGTTTATTGATTTGGTCGATGTTGAGATCTTCGTCGCAGAGGAGTGAATATCTGTTTTGGATGTTTAGGCTAAATTCTGTTGCTCTGATCCTCAAGTTAGCCAAGTTTGGCTGTGGTTTACTCATTAGTTTGTTCCTTTCCCTTCTGAGATGTATTTTAATTTCGCCTCTCACCATTCTATGGTCGCTGCCTACATTTACTTTATTTATAACCTCTACATTTTTTATTATATCGCGCCTATTTGAAATTATGAAGTCAATTTCGTTTTTGACGTCAGAAGGCGACTTCCATGTCCACTTCCGTTCTAGTCTTTTTTCGAAGAATGTATTCATGATACTGAGTGATCGAGCCTCCGCAAATTCGACTAGCATTTGTCCCCTCTCGTTCCTAGTGCCTATTCCATGGTTCCCTACTGCGGTTTCGCCCTCTGTCTTTTTACCTATTTTGGCATTAAAATCCCCCATATTTATTGTGAAATGGGTTTTTGTTCTCTTGCTGGCTAAGTGAACATCTTCATAGAAGCTCTCTATTTCTTCATCACTGTGGCTGCAGGTTGGAGCATCGACTTGAATAATTTTTAAGTTGTACCTAGTGTTTAGTTTTATTGTTACAGAAGCCACTCTTTCGCTGACACTATAGAATTCTACAATGTTCTTTTCTAAGCGTTTGTGTATTAAGAATCCTACCCCTAATTCCTGTTTGCTACCCAGAGGTTTTCCTCTCCAATAGAGCACGCGTCCCTCATTTAATAACTTCTGCTCTTCACCTAGTCTTCTAACTTCGCAGAGTCCTACTACATCCCATTTAATGGAAGAGAGTTCCTCTAGTAAAGCTAGTAAGTCGGATTCAGTTCTCATGGTCCTTATATTGTATGTGCAAAGGTTCATCAACGTGGGGCGGCCTGTCTTTACCCGGATATTTTTAGCACCCCCTTCTCCGGAGCGATCCTGATCGCCGCCGTAACCAGGGGCTCCTTCGCCTCCGGGGAATGGGGGCCGTTCCTGAATATTTTGTCTCATGCTTGGGAGGTGGACAGCCGATTTACCTCCCACCTACTGGCTTAGGTGTATCTTGGTGGGAGGGGAGTAATTTAGCCGGAATGCCATTGATAAGTACCCCCCAGCAGGTTTGGTCCTACTTGGAGTGGACTTAGGAGCGGCAATGCACGGCCTGCTCACTACTCCCGTGAGCTGGGCTTAATTATCAGAAGTGCATATATGTTTTATTTTATTTTATTTATTAACTTCATTTGTGCGTATGTGCACCTGATGCAGACCTATTCATTCCCGCACATGCTCTAAGTACTACGCATATGCTCATTCCCACGCATATGCATATGCAAGCATACACATTTATTCTTGTATCTATGCTTATGGATATGGATACTTATTCTTACGTTATAAATAACTACATACATGTCCATCATAGTCTGACCTAGTCATATGTTCACATCGCCTGTCCGTTTATGCGCTTGTTATATGTTATTGATAAGTGAGTGAGTATACATGAGTGTATACTCACCCGTGTATATGTAAACACCCCTTTTTGCATACCTCGCAAACCTACCTATCATTATACATACGCATGTATCTATCCCTGCATGTGCTCACGCATCCGTATATGAGCACATACATTTGCAGCATACACTAGTGCCCCCCCCCCCCCCTTTACATATGTGTATATATCTGTACTTGCTTTACATATAACTACCTCTACGTACATACATACGTACTTACATACATACATATACTTAATTATTTATCCACCTTCCTACATCCTGCACACACCTATATACGTATACCTTTACGTATACACATATAAATACCTACATATGTCTACCTATACATTCACCCACGCATACACATAAACACG
>NC_091571.1:17240999-17245999 GCF_042767895.1 Penaeus vannamei | reverse complement strand
AGTGCCTTGTTTTTTTCAGTCGATATTATCAAGCCACACTCTGTAGCCCTTGCTGAAAGCACATCAAGGATCTGTTGCATTCTCTCCTCGGATGAGGATTTAATGCAAATATCATCGGCATAGCAAGTAATGGAGTCACTGCCCTCAAGTGGTATATCGCCTAGTAATCTATGCATTAGGATGTTAAATAGCATGGGACTAAGTACGCCTCCCTGAGGTGTGCCACGTTCAAACACTTTTGCATGAGTACTCTTAACACCCCTGAAGAAAACCTGAGCCGATCGATTGGATAGATACATTTGAATCCATGTTAACAGTTTTCCCTGAATACCAAGGCTAGCTAGTTGCTCAAGGATCATTTCTCTGTTTGCAATATCAAAGGCAGATTGAAGATCAAGAAATACGGTTTGCATGCCTGGTATTGAGTTTGTTAAGTATTCTGCAAAACAATGCTGACTGCTACGTCCTGGGAGAAATCCATACGGTCTGGGGGATAACTTAGCATGTATACGGTACATGAGTCTGTTCAGAATTATTCTCTCAAGTACTTTGCACAGACAGGAGGTCAAGGAAATTGGTCTGTATTTGTCAGTGTTGGATTTGGGTATAGGGATGATTAAACTTTTAGTCCAGGAGCTTGGGAGGATTCCTTGTGATATGCTGAGTCTATACAGGTGTAAGAGTGGGTTGCCTGGCACCTGCGCAATGAGGCGAAGAACACTGTAAGTAATGCCATCCTCGCCAGGGGCTGTTGCCTTGCCTTTCACAAGGGCATTTCTCAGTTCCCACTCGGTTATTTCGGCAAAGTCGGATGGGTCAATAGCAGCACAGGCTACTGCTATATTGAATTCCCTATCTATTTTTGACTTGTCGAGATGGTCTTTTATCCCTTGTGGAAGTGAGCTCAGCTGAGAGTTTTCAGCCCACTGCTCCAGTAGCATATTAGCCTGTTCTTGTGGGCTGTGAAACTGCGGTGTTGTGGGAGCTTTACCTGTCAGCCTATTAATCTTTTTCCATACATCAGCCATGGAAGTTTGACTATTGATGCTTTGCAAAAATTGTTCCCAGTGTTTACTACGAATCTCAGTTTTTAGTTCTCTGAATTCTTTATTGGCTTTAAGAAACCGAATAAGATTGTCTGACGTCTTGTTATCTTTATAGCAATTGGCAAGCTCCTGAACTCGTCGATGTTCCTTGGCTAGAATTGGGTCATTGATCCACCTCGGAGCATGGGAGGCTTGGGGGCTCTTTTTCTTCGAGAAGTTTCGTGAACAGACACATGTGTTATAGTAGTCAGTGACAACTTTGATTAAATCCTGAGAGAAATTTTCAACTGTTGTTACTTCATATGTGTTGTACCAATCAAAGACACGTGCCTTGAAGTGATGCTCCAGGCCCTGTGGGATGATTATTCTAAGCCTAGGTGTTTTAGGGGCTGAGTTGCTGTCAACAGTATAGTCAGTTCGGATTGCAAAGTGGTCACTAACTAATTCTCGTACCAGTGAAGTACAGACATTACCATGAACTAGATTTTTGCCAAATACGTAATCTAACCTGCCACCTCCCAAATGAGTTTCTATTTCTGTGTCATATACTGTTAGTGATCTACTATTAATGAAATGTTTGAATTCTTCCCCATTACTATTACGCTGGCTGTCTCCAAAGTGTGGGTGCCTTGCATTAAGGTCGCCCATGCATAACGTGCCTTGGTTGTGAAAATTGGGTAAAGAAACAGCCAGAAATTTTGACAATCTGGCATATATATTATATAGTGAAAAATACCCAGAGGCAGTCTGAATTTTTAAATGATGAAATTGAACATCAGTGTTCTCGGATTTTCTAACTAATTTATGTGGCAATGTTACCTTCACATATGTCAACAATCCAGTCATGGCTGTATTCACATAAGAATGATATCCCTTAATTGAAGGTGCAATTTTCATTTTAGCAGCAGCAGCAAAAGGTTCTTGCACGCAAATCACATCAATATTATATTTACGAATATAAAACTCTAGGTCACTCAGCCTAGGTTTAATACTACGCATATTCCATGATATGAATTTAATTGTGTGTCTATCCATATGTGAGTAGTGTATTATTATGTAATCTGTGCTTCATGCGCTTATATCCATTGATATTACGGAATTTAGGTTCACATAAGAAACATATAACTTCATGAATAATGTACATTCTATTACAGATGATTGTCCTAAGCTTAAAAGTACTTTTAACCATGTCAAAGATTAGGTCTTAGCTTTGTCCCCCTTCTTAGCACAGTCCCCTCGGTTGTTGTGCCGGGTGTACCTGGGGGGCTGGTGACGTCACTGGACTCCTCGTCTGACTCGGTGCCGCAGGGATCGTGGTAGTGTTCGTCGCTGCTGTCAGCGCTGACACGCCCACTCTGGTTATCAGCACTGATGTCATGACATCGTATCTGCTCGCTCGTTTCTTTAACACTAATAGCAGCACTAGTATCTCGGCAATGACAGTCCCTGTTAATTTTTTCCTTGTCCTGTCTCAAGTTATTGTTTTCTTGTCTCAGAGCTTTGATTTCCTTTAAAAGCTTCTGCACATTTATGTCACTATGGTCAGCTGGCGTGACGTCACTTCTTCCACATGGTTTTGCGGGGGATTCCCCGGCCAGGCCTGCGGTCATCCCTGCCCGAGGGGGAGGGACGGCCGCCTCGGCGGGCGCCTGGGGGGGGAGGGGGTCGCGGTCTTGAGCTCTGTGATGATTAGCATCATCTTGTCAACCTGCTCCTTCAACAACGCAACCGTGTCGCGTAGTTCGGCTCTGCATCCCCACTCGCCGACAGCCCCGGGAAGTCTCTGCGGCTGGTGACGTCACACACAGCACGGCTGGGCACTCCCCCGGCACGCTGGCCGCGGGTTGGGTTAGGAGGGCCGCGCTGGTCACTCGCGGTCGGTGCCGGGGCCACAGGGGGTGGGGGGGAGGGGCCAGGGCAGGGAGGGCCGCGTTGGTCACTCGCGGTCGGTGCTGCGGCCACAGGAGGAGGGGGGGGAGGTGCCAGGGCAGGGAGGGCTGTGCACCCCCAGTGCCAGGCAGTCACACCTGCCTTCCCATACCTGAAGCAGGATGGGACGAAGCTCGGTGCATCTGCAGCAGGCTCTCGCCCTGCAGCACTGCGAGGACACTCCTTGGCACTGTGCTGCTCGCCACATGCTGCGCAGCATGCCTTATCCTTGCAATACTTAGCTACATGGCCGCTTCCCATGCAGTTGTAGCATATGACAGGGGATGCCCTCCACGGCCGCACGTGGCTGGTGGGCATGTATTTTCCGAAGAAATTGTATGTACTTGGAGGGGGTTGCTCTCCTTTCCATATGATACGGATTCGGTTTAATGGTTGGCCATCCTTGTACACTCGAATGGCCTCGTGAACTCCATCGAGTGCATATGCATTGTCAAGGTCAAGGTCCTTGTTATAATGTGTGACGAGGTATTCGTCATATTTTTCCGATTTCTTCTTTTCATCGCATGATTTAAAGGTAATACCTCCAATAAGTCCCCCAGTAAGGTTTTCTATATAGCTCTGCTGGGAGCGGGCGACATAGATATATGGCGAGGAGAGCGTGTCCCCTCTCACAAGGTCAATGGGTGTACCCCGCAGGTTCGAAGAGGGGTTAGAGGGGTTGCCAAGGTCCTGTAGCGATTTCATCTTTTCTTTTTTCGTGGTGCCTTCAGGGAAGGCGAGACGGACGTAGTCTTTCCTCGGTGCGAGTGGCGTCTGGCTGGCGTTAGTGGGCTCTCTTTTCTTTCTCTTTTTCTGGCCCACTAACGTGAAGCCGTCACCTCCTTGGTCAGCAGCGGCGTCACCCACCTGGGCATCACCATCATTTTGTGCCTCTTGCATGGCGATGGGTTCAGCTGTCCTGTCCACTGAATTACAGGCTGAAGCGCACTCTTCAGCCGTGGGAGGGGTGGGACAGCTATCCCGCGAGTCTTCCCCCTCAGTGTTTACTTTGCGGTTTTCCCCCATCGTGGGGGTGGTGACCGCGGCGCCTGGCGCGCCTGGCTCGCCCGCCTCGTGACAGGTGAATTATGGCGCTCGGGACAACGGGGCACTCAGTTCCAACGGTCACTAACACAGTACTTGGCACTCGGCGGATGAATGAATTCAATTGAATTTAAAACATAACCATGTTCACATCACTACTCTCATGACGTTTCAATTGCGAGGTATATGCGCACCTAAAGATTCATGAACAATTTCCTCGTACATGACACCAGAGATCCATGTGCAAGGGGCCAGGGCACCGGAGCAGGGCACCACACGACCTCTTCGTGTAAGGTCACGGAGTGTACTGACGTATTACAGAATAAATCTATATCATAAAATTATTACGGTCTAAAATATATCATTTAAAGGAAAAGAACGATCAGTAATTTATCTACTCATCTGTCAAGCCGGCATACGGCTTGGGCGTGGAAAGGCAATGTAACATTTGATATGTGGTCATGTGATACTACATTCCAAATTTAGGATATAACATAATTATATCTTCCAAGACATCAGATGATATGAAGTAGTTACATAGTTCTCCATACCTCATGCTAGGTGGTCTGAAAGGCTGTATTACATGGCACTCTGAGATATAATGTACAAGTGTTCGCTTATATTCTTCATTGCATAATTTACACTTCGTTTCTTCAACATTACAGGCTGTACTGACCTGCCAGTACAATCTATATCCCAGCCTGATTCTTGCGGTCACAATATCACACTGTCTTGTTCTTGTTTTGTATAAACCATAGATGAAAACATCTTGCATAAACCTGTCATAGTGCTTTATGCTACAGCTTTCAGGCCGTTGAGAATTAATCAAGACTGACGTTGAGAAGTAAATGAAAATCGGCAGTATCTGCCCATAGATTTTCTACGGTACCGCTTGTGCACACTTGATTCACGGCCTTCTTGACGGCTCTGTCTTTTTGTCATAAATGAGCATTGGACTGATGACTATTTTATTAGCTAGAT
>NC_091571.1:17153593-17156093 GCF_042767895.1 Penaeus vannamei | reverse complement strand
CTGTTGGTGACTCGTGGCGTCACTAAAAAGAATTGATAAATTGTAATAAGTTACCATTCATATAACATGCATGATAAAAACAGGAAAATGTAATAAACTCATAAAATTCAGAGAAAAATATTATAACACAAAAAAAGAAAACAATACATTAATTGGTAAAATGAACCGAAAGAAATACAAGGCAAGAAAAACTCATGAAACAATAAAAAGAAAACATATCATAATGATCGCAAAATAAGTTAAATCTATATCAAAATGAAATTAAGCCTCCATAATAAAACATTAAAACATGATACTTCGAAAACAAAATGTATCAAATCACAGCGCAACTGGTACAATAAAGTAAGTAGAGGCAATAATCAAAAGATAAGTCCACGTAAATGGGCAACGGGGAGACTATAGAAGTAAGGGAAAACGTGGTGCCTTAAAATGCCAAGAGCGATTGCAACTGAAGTATGTCACTCTATCGTTTAGATCATAAATCATACTTTCCTGCTGTAACCACCGTGTACCATATCCATATTCTCATTTGTTTTTCCTCGATGGGTGTGTGGATTTGTTACGTTGTTGAGAATCCTTCGTGAAATACCCCTGATCTAATGTGTATGTGGTGTTGTTTGTGAATTATGTAGCAGCTTAAAGACCGATAATTCTTTAAATTCCCTGTTTAAATAAACATACAGTGAAAAGGGTAAGAAAAAAAATGCTCGTTTACAACCCTGCGTCTTTTTTTCCACAAAAATGTCATTCTTCCGTGATGCCTTCTCTACTCTCTTTATACTGCCTTTTCATGTCCTCTACTGCAATGGTTGTAATGCCTCTCAATGCGTTTAATTTTATCTTTAGACAGCGTTCTTGTTAGTCTTACTGACTACAGATCTAGTGGAAATGAAGAGTATCTAAAGCAATATATATTTTTTTTCTATGTTCAAATAAATTAAACTTAAATCATGCTGAAATCCTCATAGTATGAACTGTTATGATGTGGCAGACCGAAGGTCATCACAGCGGAAATTTCATCTGATTTCACTTCAGCTGGGTCCCATAGAGTTACTTTAAACTTTCAGCCCTGCAATACACTCACTATGAATAGTTGCATACTTTTTAGATTAATTAAGTTTACTTTCTAAATGTTGCATTTTCTTAAGTTATACATCTAAAAAAAAAAATTATATATAAAAAGATGCAGGTGCAGTTTATGTTGTTGATTGTTGTTACAATATTGAAAATTTAGTAAGCTGTAACCTAATATTCTTCTGTTTATGATAGAATATGTTTCAATTTTATTTCACTTTGTTTTCTATCATGTAATGTTTAGAAAACGACAGAAATGCTACTACGGAAAGGTGGCCAGCCCTGGTTATATTAATTTTAAAAATGAGGAAATTGCAAAAGCATTTTGTTTTCGGAAGCATTTTCTAGCCAAAAATCAAAATAGGTCAAGAAATGGGTAGCTGTCCAATATCTAAAGGAGACAGTGAAAATTAATGAATCAATGGCCACTGATCATTATACTTACAGGAGCTAACGTCCAACCATACGAACGGCGTAGAACACACACACACACACACACACACACACACACACACACACACACACACACACACACACACACACACACACGTCGCCCACAGATGGCGCCGTATTCGTCTTATCCAAAGCATAACAGACAAGGATTGGGTACGGGAAAGGGAGCCTTGAAAGGGCAGAGAGGCAATCTGCAGGTGTAGAGAACCTGAATCCGATGTTTAGTGTTGAGGTACAGTACTTTGGTGTTCTTGCAATCATAACTATCATCGTCATTATTATCGACATTATCGTTATCATTACTATGTTTAATGTTTTGAACTTTACTATATTACTATTATTATTCAGAGTGTTTCTATTCTAAGTGAAGTAACGGCCTGCACGCACGAACACACGTACGTACGTACATACGCACACGCGCGTAGACTGATTGATTAATAGTTACGGACTCAGAAATAGACAAAAAACTTTTTTCTGAACGGAGCAAATTTCATTAAAGTGCTCTCCGCCGTTCGAACTGTTCGCCCAGCTCGGACTAACAAGTCGTTCGTGTTCGGAGCCCTCAGGCTCTGCAATACTCTAAGAAAAAAATAATGATATAGTCAGTGTTGTTGTAAACATGAGCTGATGTGGAATTGCTAGACAAAATAGCTGTGTATGCCCCGAATTCGCTGTATAACCACTCTTGGCAGATTCTTCACCAGATTTAATAATAATAAAAAACGTTAAATCGTTACGTCTTGTGCCTTCTATAGTTACTTACAAATCAATCTCATCGAACACAATCTGCTCCCAAGAGGTCCGAGTTGACGATTAGTTTGCTCGTCCACTCTACTTTCCCGAAGACCCAGGGAGCATGAGGCTAGTTTCCTTAACATCATTTCTCACAACTTCATCCTGAGCTATAACATTACGTTACGAATAAAATGAACGATCGTATTCCGAATTTGAAAATATATACATCAAGTAATAT
>NC_091571.1:17098593-17108593 GCF_042767895.1 Penaeus vannamei | reverse complement strand
CACAATAGTTTTCGAATGCATTCTTGTAACCATTTTATTATGCATAGGCCGTGAATTTGGCGAGATTGTAATAACACCCCCCAGAAGTCAAATCTAGATTTGATTGAAGATTAATGCTAGACAAATTTATGGCCTAGATAGAGCATCTGCAACCACGTTGTCACGCCCTTTGATGTGTTTCACCTGGAGATGATACGGCTGAAGGGACAACGACCATCTCAGTAGTCGCTGATTGGAGTATTTGTTCTTCTCCAGGAAGGTCAGTGGATTGTGGTCAGTGAAGATTTGAATAGGATGAGCGCCACCATACAGATAACACTCGAACTTCTTGATTGCATTAATAATTCCGAGCAATTCCTTCTCGATGGTACTGTATGCTAGCTGATGCTTCGCAAGTTTGGTCGAGTGGTAAGCTACTGGATGTAGAACACCTTGGTCGTCATCTTGAAGGAGGACAGCACCGGTAGCGAGGTCACTGGCATCTGTGTGCAGGATGAAAGGCTTCTGGAAATCTGGAGCTGCCAACACGGGGTCGCTGGAAAGGAACTGCTTCAGCTGTTCGAAGGACCTCTGGCATTCTGGAGTCCAGTTGAAAGATACTTTCCGGTTGGTAAGACGCGTCAGCGAAGCAGCGACTTCTGCGAGATTTGGGCAGTAGCGTCGGTAAAATCCCACCATACCAAGGAAGCGCATAAGGGACTTCCGAGTGCTTGGAACTTGGTAGTTTAGGATGGCTTCGACGTTTGCCGTCTTGGGTCTAACTTTTCCATTTCCGACAATATGTCCCAAATACGTAACTGTGGCACTGCAGAAGGTACACTTGGCTAATCTTATGGTCAAATTGGCATCTTGTAGTTTCTGCAAAACACAGGACAAACTTTCAAGTGCTGAGACCAAGTTTCTGAAAGAATCAAAATGTCATCTAAGTATACGTGAACACCTTCCAGTCCTTGTAGCGTAAAGTTCATAACTCGCTGAAATGTAGCAGGACTGTTTCTCATACCAAATGGCATAACTAAATATTTATAAAGTCCAAATGGAGTGATGAATGCGGATGTAACTCGAGCTTTTTCAGTTAGCATTATTTGATAAAATCCCTTATGGAGATCAATTTTAGATAAGTTATGGATAATTATGGAGATCAATTTTAGACTGACCAACGGCATCAATGAGATCATCAACTCTAGGTAAAGGGTAAGAGTCAGGAATAGTTACTACATTCAGTCGTCTATAGTCTGTACACATACGAAGTTGTCCACCTTCCTTTGGCACCAGCAGACATGGAGAAGCCCATGGTGATGAGCTTGGTACTGCTAAGCCATTCTGCAGTAGATAGTTCACTTCCTCTCTCATTTGCTGCTTCTTTTCAGGGTTAAGACGATAAGGTGCTTGTCGTATAGGAAGTGTACCTGGTACTAGTTCAATATCATGCTTGATAACATTGCATTTACCTGGAGTGTCAGAGAATACTGGTAAGTAATTTTGAAAAAGATTAGAAATTCCCTGCATCTTGTCTGAACCGAGATGATTTAAGAATAAAGATAGGTTACCAAGAATATCAGAATTACAAGCATTGATCCATGGATTTATATCAAGTGGATCTTCAGCCATATTGATAATATTACAAGGTAGTCTCTGCGGCAAGTCATCTGTAGTATCAGGAGAATTAGACATATAGAGCTTTAATCTATTTATATGAATTGATTGAGTTGTCTTTCTACGATCAGGAGTTTTAATAATATAGTTAGTGTCATTAAGTTTCCTTTCAATTGCATAAGGCCCTTGATATTTAGCTGCCAGTGGAGAACCAGGAATGGGAATGTAAGCCAGAACTTTATCACCAACTTTAAAATTTCTTTGCTGGGCACATTTATCATATTTAAGTTTCATTTGAGCTTGACCTTTAATCAAGTTATCTTTTGCAATTTGTCTAACTTTAGCCAATGTGTCTTTCAGATTCTTTAGGTATGCTGAAACTGTAGTGGTATGATCAGACGAATCATTTAGCAATTTATCTTTTACCAACTTCAAAGGTCCCCTTACTTTCCTACCAAACAAAAGTTCAAAAGGTGAAAAACCTAAGGTCTCTTGAGGAGTTTCTCTAATGGCAAACAACATGTATGGCAAACCTTCATCCCAGCATTTCTGATTCTCCAGACAGAACTTTCGGAGCATGGATTTTAGAGTTTGGTGCCAACGCTCCAGGGCTCCTTGTGACTCGGGATGATATGCAGTGGAAAGGGTCTGCTTAATACCCAGTTCTTGGAGTACCTTAGAGAAGAGCTCACTCGTGAAGTTGCTACCTCTGTCAGATTGTACTTCCTGTGGAATACCAAAAGTTGTGAACATATGTACAAGATTTTTACAAATACTCTTAGCAGAAATATTCTTAAGTGGAAATGCTTCCGGATACCTCGTAGTGGGACACATTACAGTCAATATATATTGATTCCCTTTTGTGGTCTTTGGTAGAGGTCCCACACAGTCAATTATGATTTTTTTGAAAAGGTTCACATGGGACTTGAATGGGTTGGAGAGGATAAGGAGGAATAGGCTGATTAGGTTTCCCAACTACTTGACTTACATGACCTGAATTGATGTGCTTTGTCACATCTTGTTTAAGACCAGGCCAAAAGAAATCATTCAAGATTTTCTGACAAGTTTTCCTGATCCCTAGATGACCACCAAAACCTTCATGAGCGATCTCCATTACATTCTTTCTAATAGACTGCGGCAAGACAATCTGATGCTTCTCAGACCATGAATCATTTACAGACAGATTAGGAGGACGATAGAATCTCATCAGTACATCATTTTTGTAGTAAAAACTAGGAGATTTAACAACTGCATCATCACAAGCTTCATTATGACATTTTACAAGAGATTCATCATTTTTCTGTGCTTCAATAAGCTTTTCTGGCGTCAATAAGTTTGAAATTAAGTTATCAGTTATTTTCTTTATTGCAGGTTGATTATCATGATTTATTTGATTAGGTTTGAAAGAAGCTAAAGATTCATCCCCATTATTCATAGCTTTAGATCTTGTTACGGCGCAACAAGGGAAGAGATATGGCTGTTCCATTTTAAGTTCAGTTGTATTATTATACTGCAAAGGGGTGTCAGTTACTCTTAATACTGGTATTACTAGGTCTCCAGCTAAGTCATTACCCATGAGGAAACTTGCATTAGGAATCGGTATTTTATCTACTACACCAACCGTTACTGGTCCTTTTACCATATCACAATCCAAGTAGATTTCAGCAAGATGTTTAGGAGCAGATCCCTCTATATACTCAAGCCAAACTTTCTCACCTGTTAAGCAGCTTTTACTGTCTGGCAGAGCACTTTTCAGTATGAGTGATTGTGCACATGGTGTATCTCTAACAATATCAATTGGATATCTATAAGCACCTGACTTGCTGAACACGTGACCCTTTGATCGGAATGCCTTGAATGGATCTTCCTGAAATGGTTTAATAGGAAAGTTAGTAGTAGCCACAGGTTTTGTAAAATTAAAATCTTTTGCTTCTTTTGCTACCTTACATTTTGGATGCGGGCAGTTTTTAATTAGATGACCCTCCTTTTTGCAAAATTTACAGTATAGGGTAGATATTTGGGTATTAGGCTGATACTGTCCACTGCTTGTATTCTCCATATTATATTTAAATCCTACAGATGACTTTACAATATTTGCTTTTCTTTTCTCCCCTGGTATACTACGATGGACTAAAGAAAATACATCTGCTACCTTGGCTGCTTCGTGGAGGTCATTTTCCTCCTTGTCTATGAGGTGAATCATAACTGAATATGGAACCTTTCTTTTGAATTCCTCGAAAACTATGAGGTTGCAAAGTTGATCAAAATTAGTGACTGAAGCAGACTTTATCCACCGTTTAAAAGCTCTAAGCTTCTCCGAGGCAAATTCAGCATATGTTTGACTGGAAAATTTGTTCATGTTCCTGAAAGCCTGCCGATATCCTTCAGTGGTTATGGAATAAGCAGCTAGAATAGCACATTTTACTTCCTCATAATCAGTATTATCATTAAGATTCTCACACACTTTCAGAGCTTTACCGGTCAGTTTAGGCTTTATTAACCAAACCCAGTGTTCCTCAGGCCACTTGAAATGTTTGGCTATAGTCTCAAACTCTCTAAAGAAACCCTCAGGATTATCTTCTGCAAATGCGGGAGTTAGCTTTACGCATTTACTTATCTCAAAACTAAAATCCCCTTGACTTTTCATTTTCATTTCCATCATTTGAAGCTCGTGTCGTCTTTGACTTTCCTCTCTTTCCCTTTGAAATTGTCTTTCTCTCTCGCGCTCTTCTTCTCTAGCTTTGCATAATCTTTCTTCACTTAAAATCTTAGCCTGTGTTATTTGAAATCTTAATTTCTCAACTTCTAGCAACTGTGAAGGATTACTGGTATCAAGGTCACTATTTTCATGAGGGAAAGACTGAGGATCAGGCAGCTCTTGTAAATGTTCAATTATGAGATCTTTAAGTTGACTTTTAGTAGCATCTTTATGGTAATTAATTCCCCAGTGTCTAGCCATGTATATGAAATCATCTCTACAAGGATTTTCTGAATTAAGGATATCCACTGAAGGATTGGCTATGAAATCATGAACATCGAAAACCATTTTTACATCAAAAGGTTCCAGATTAATATTAATTATTGCTTTACAGATTATAAGTTTCCATAGAGGTGGCGAGTTAAGATAGAATTAGTAAATACTGATTACTGCAGTATATTAAAGAACTCAAATACATCTAATTAAGCGGCTATATTGGCAACGCCACCATCTGCCTTCTAGCTCCCACAAACTGAATGGGAAGAATTTGTTTAGATCGTCTCCCAGATTATCGAACTCAAACAAAATTGCTTAAAGATGAATTTGAATTATAAAGTGACTACATTAATGAAGTAGTACAAGACTTCAAATTGCAGTGTGCCAGTGAAGCTAAAAGACGGTCAAGATATATTCCCACCTAATATAATCTTAAACCTTAGCTATATCGGAGAAACTTGTTCATAGATGGTCACACTTACAACCGAGTGTAGTTTACCATGCGTAGTAAACTAATACTAGAATTAAGGCGAGCTCTGTCGGCTCCAAAGGAATCTCAGGTCGACTAAAGTGGGAGATGCTTACTCAAATTCAGAGAAGCTGAATCGTACACGAACACGAATGAACCAATATTGAATATGAATTATTTGTTGATTGTGCAACACTTTAACAATGGCCAGTTGTAAAATGCTCACTGGTTACGAGAAATAGCAAAGTACTACAACCACTCTTAGGTAAACCTCAACAAAATTGTCATTGCAAGTAACGAGATATTTAGCAAAATTAATCATAGGAAATAAGTCATGGTGTTTAGATATGGTAGTAAAATATAAAAATCCCGGACGGGCCCCCATTTGTAACAAACCCTTCTTGTTGTACAGTGCAGTACAAGGTAGGTTTATAGTACAAGTACGATTATGTCTTAAGACGTCTAGGAGAAGTAGCGGAATAATTACAACAAGTACTGAAAGTAGCTTACATTATAGCTTATGAATTAGTATATTATTTAGCTTACGTTAATATTTTATTTAATTCATACATTTCTGATTTATTATTAGATGTACTTTTGAATCATTTGTTGATTATGAAGTTATTGTTCAGTATGCTTTTGTTCAATCAGTATCTTTCAATTACTCATTTCAGAATTATTCAGTTATTCCAGTATTGTTTCTTATTTCTATTTGATTTATTTAGTGCTCTTATTTAGTTATTCTTCATTATCCATACATCATTATCCAGATACAATTAATTATAGAGTATGTTTAATATAATGTATTTTCTCAATTAAGATTATATTCTCATTTAATGTTTCTTAGTATCCTTGGATTATCAGAATTAATTATGTAGGTTTATCTCAAATAGGTTTATTTAAATTGAACTATATTTCACACAAGTTTAATTATTTAATTAATTATTTTATACACAACAAAACATTCAACATTTTATAAAAGAACATATACCATGAATAAGTAGAATTTTTCCGTAATTCTGAATACGCACTTGTTTTCCACATAACACCGGATAATCGCATATTACATTCAGTACCAATAACACTAGAACAACACCACTTATTTCGCTTATGTTTCACCTCATATCCTAACGCATGAATACGATACATATAAACATCACCAGTATACTTAGCAGTGATAAGGTTCCAGATGTATAAACTTAATTTTCAACGTTAGTCCACCGCTTACACGTGTACCTGGGAGTGAAGTGAGCAATGGCCGCTCAGACGAGACTCACGTTTTCTGTCCACGTCGCCCCCCAGGTAGACTGCTGCGCCCTCCGCTTCGGAACCTCGGATTCGCGAATCCTCATGCTCGACGCACAATACGCACAATAGTTTTCGAATGCATTCTTGTAACCATTTTATTATGCATAGGCCGTGAATTTGGCGAGATTGTAATAATATATATATATATATATATATATATATATATATATATATATATATATATATATATATATATATATATATATATGCACACACACATATATGTATGTACATATATATATATATATATATATATATATATATATATATATATATATATATATATATATATATATATATATATATACATATATGTATGTACATGTGTGTGTGTGTGTGTGATAGGGTAAAAAGTTACATTGAGGATTAGAGCAAAATGAAATAACGAATGTTGAAACGTGAACCCCTGTCAATCATCTACGCGTATGCGTAAACGAGGTTAAAGAATATCAAATGCATCAGTGAATGCTTGCTTGTATGTGCTCGGGCACCACTATTACACATACACATTCGCATACATACATAAATAAATAGACAAACAAATAGGTAGACTTACTAATTGATAGATAGATATGAAATATAAATATATACATCATCCATATTTGTAAATCAAGCGAGAGGCTACAAACTGAGTCACTCTATCCAACGAAGGCAGGATCAAGAGAGGGCCGTAACCTGACCGGATCAGCAATATGTTTTCGCCGACAATCCCGACCGTCAAATGGAGAAGAGAGTCCGTGTTCTCGTCGCTTTACGTATAATGTGCATCGACTTTGAGCCTTTCACGGTGACTGAAACTTAGCCGAAAAGGATTTTTATTCTCATTATTAACTGAAGATAAAAGTTTTCTATTTTTTATTCATTTTCACTTCCATTTTATTTGGAGATTTAAAAGTTTTAATTTTTTCACTTTTTTCTTTTTAATTGAAAATATGGAAATAAAAATGTGTCATCAGACTGGAAAGTTATCTCTAAATTTTTTTACTTCAATCTTTATTTATTCTCTCCCTATTCATTATTTGTTTATTATTGTGTTCACTCTTACCCAACAATTGATTTTAATGGCTTTAAAGTAGCTGAACACAAAGGTTAGACTCGGTGACACTGCCATGCAAATAAACCCGATTCCCTTGGCCGCGGGTGCGTTCATTGGCCGCTGCAGTTTTCTGTGAATTTTGTTGATGGCCTCACCTAATATACCCAATTTTTATTGAATTTTTAGATTGCTAAGGATATGAATTAAATTGCATGCATGTCATGTCCTTTCAGTACCAGTGAGCTATGTTTTGTAATGCAACCCTTGAGCCAGACAGACCTCCTACCATTAGCCAAGGGCACTGGAAAGCATTACACATATTAACGTTGAGAGGAAATGGCACTCTAAACGTATGAGATAAATACAAATAGTATAATAATAAAAACAAAACAAAAACGTCTTTCTCTGTTTTAGGGTAAGTTCCGCTCGTGCTTCTTTGAAAATGCACACGATGATATAAATACCATCACTGTAAAAATAATGATAGCAAAAGCAACCCTTGTATTATACTTATTGCCCTTCTCCTCTTCCTCCTCCTCATCATCTTCATTATCATCACCGACACAATCGCTATCACATCATTATCGTCATCATCAGAGATATAATTATGATTTTCATATAATCATAATCATTATCATTATCATCATTATTATCTCTGTTACTAGGATTATGATCATTTTTGTAAATGAGGTCAATAATCCAATATGATAAAAGTAAATAAAAATTAGTGATATGATAATGATAATAATAGTAATGATGATGATAACAACAACAACAAAAACAAAACAACAAAAACAACAACACCATAAACAATAATAGTAATATTGATCGTCTTAATAATGATTAATAATTTTAATAATAACATTAATAATAATGATAGTAATAATAATAATAATAATAATAATAATAATAATAATAATAATAATAATAATAATAATAATAATAATAATAATGATAATGATAATAATAACAATCAAAATAATCATAATTATTATTATTATCACTATTATTTTTATCATTATTATAATAATAATGATAACAACAACAACAATAATAATAATAATGATAATAATGATAATAATAATAAAAATGATAATAATAATAATAATAATAATAATAATAATAACAATAATAATAATAATAATAATAATAATAATAATAATAATAATAATAATAATAATAAAAATTATCATAATGAAAACAATGACGACAACAACAACAGTAACAACAATAATGATAATATTATTAATAACAATAACTATAATAGTAATAACAGTAATAATAATATTGTTATTATCAATTTATAAAAATAATAATAGTAATAATATCATAATTAATAGTACCAATAATAATAGTAAGAACTTTATAATTTATAATATCAATAATAATAGTTATAATTATTATAACAGCAAAATTAATGATAGAAATAATAATAATGAAGGTAAACTACCGGCAATATGATAATTATAATAATATGATAATAACTGTAATGATAATATTGGTAATAGTGATAACTGACAATATCAATAAATATGGTGATAATAAGAATGATGGTAGTAACGAAAGTAATAATAATTATAATAACAATACTACTACTAATAATAATAATCATTATTATAATAACAATAATAGTAATAATAATAATAATAATAATAATAATAATAATAATAATAATAATAATAATAATAATAATAATAATAATAATAATAATAATAATAATAAAGGATAATGATAAGAGTAACAATGACAACAAATATAATAAACGTAATCATCATTATTATCATTATTATCATTATTATTATCTTTATAACTATTATTTTCATTTTTTTGTATTATTGTTATTATTATCATTGTCATTGTCACTATTATCAGTATCAATGTGATTGTTATTGTTATTATTATTATCAATATTTATATTAGCATCATTACCATTTAATTCTCATTACCATTATCAAGTTAATTGGAATTATTATCATAATTATCAGCATATTATGATGATGATGATAATAGCATATTTATAATGGTAATGATTTCAAGAATTATAATATTGATATTGACAATAATAATAATAACAAATAACAACGAACATCATTAAAATAATAACACAGTGATAATGATAATAAGAAGGCTCAATTTAACCCAATCAGTTACTAACAAAACATTAGATTACAACTTCGACTGCTTTGGTGCTTTCGTATTCCTCAACTCAAGTCTTGATTTTGCTTTCAGTTCCCTCGTTTGCGTAATAAAGCCAGATTATGAAGGAAGCAACGAGGGAAGTCCCCTCCTTGATGTCATATGCAACCATTTTCCGTTTCTATGGCATTCCGGGCCCCGAGAGGCGCAAGAAGGGGCTTTGATCTTTCCTTGCCTTTAGTCTGTATGAATGGAGGTAAACACATAAGCATTTCTTGTAAATACAGTTTTAATGTTGATATTACCGAGGGGCATTTCCCTACCCAAAATAGCGGACGAGATTTCCGGGATTTCAGAAATCCCCCCAAAATTAACTGAGATTTCCGGATTTCCAGACAGATCTGTAATGAATTTCCGGATTCGGAGGGATTTCCTAGGGATTTCCAAAGTTTTAAAATGCATTTAATAAAACATTAAGTCT
>NC_091571.1:17086093-17091093 GCF_042767895.1 Penaeus vannamei | reverse complement strand
CCTGTCTACTACCTCTAGTGCTTCGCCTTGTACACGTATTTGTTTGAGTGGGACTCTGCTGTTGAACATAACCTTAGTCTTTTTCTTGTTCATCTTAAGTCCGACTTTTAGGCTTTCTCTATTCAGATCGTTTATTAATTGCTGCAGTTCATCAGCTGATTCACTAAGGAGAACAATGTCGTTTGCAAATCTTAGGTTGTTTAGGTGTTCGTCTCCTATTTTGATACCCTTCCCTTCCCATTCTAGTTTCTTGAATATTTCCTCGAGGCAGGTTGTAAACAGCTTTGGTGAGATGGTGTCGCCCTGTCTAACGCCTTTTTTAATTGGTATTTTATCGGTTTCTGTGTGGAGTTTGATGGTTGCTGTCCCATCTTTGTATATATCTTCCAATATATTACAATATACCTCCTCAACTCCCTGTTGTTGAATAGCACCTAATACTGCTGGTATTTTTACAGAGTCAAATGCCTTTTCATAATCGATGAATGCCATACACAGGGGTTTCCTATATTCGTTTACTTTTTCTCTTATTTGGGTGAGCGTGTGGATGTGATCTGTTGTTGAGAATCCGCTGCGGAAGCCTGCCTGTTCTCTAGGCTGGCTGGAATCCAGACTGTCAGAGATGCGAGCTGTAATGACTTTCGTGAACAGTTTGTAAGTAACCGAAAGGAGGCTTATGGGTCGGTAATTTTTTAAATCCTTTTTATCGCCTTTTTTGTGTAACAAGATAATTGTTGCATTTTTCCAGGCTTTCGGAGTTTTTCCGCTGAGAAGGCATTTGTTAAAAAGATTGGCTAGTTTCACTGTTGCGATGTCTCCTGCATCTAATATGAGGTCTATACTAATTCCGTCTTCGCCTGGTGTTTTCCATCTCTTCATGCCTTTAAGTGCTCTTTTTATTTCTTCTTTTGTGATATTAGGTACGTCGCTAGTTACCGCGTTTGCTTCTATTTGTGGCTGTTCGTTTGAGTTGTATAGATCCCTGTAAAAGTCTTCCACTACTTTGATGATTTCATTCTTGTTATGTGTTACTTCTCCGTCTGGTTTCTTAATTGCATACATTTGATTTCTCCCTATTCCTAGTCTTGTTTTAGCTGCTTTCATGCTGGTACCTGAAATCACTGCTTCATTTATTATTTGAGTATTGAATTTCCGTACGTCTTCCCTCTTCTTTTTATTTATGGTCTTTGTTAGTTCAACCAATTCTATCTTGTCCCTATTTGACGATACTTTCATGTCTCTACGTTTTTGCATAAGCTGTTTAGTTTCTACCGAGAGCTTGCTGGAGCTTCGATTGTCGTTCTTTCCGCCTACTTCAAGTGCAGCTTCTTTTATTATGTCATTGAACTGTTTATTGATTTGGTCGATGTTGAGATCTTCGTCGCGGAGGAGTGAATATCTGTTTTGGATGTTTAGGCTAAATTCTGTTGCTCTGATCCTCAAGTTAGCCAAGTTTGGCTGTGGTTTACTCATTAGTTTGTTCCTTTCCCTTCTGAGATGTATTTTAATTTCGCCTCTCACCATTCTATGGTCGCTGCCTACATTTACTTTATTTATAACCTCTACATTTTTTATTATATCGCGCCTATTTGAAATTATGAAGTCAATTTCGTTTTTGACGTCAGAAGGCGACTTCCATGTCCACTTCCGTTCTAGTCTTTTTTCGAAGAATGTATTCATGATACTGAGTGATCGAGCCTCCGCAAATTCGACTAGCATTTGTCCCCTCTCGTTCCTAGTGCCTATTCCATGGTTCCCTACTGCGGTTTCGCCCTCTGTCTTTTTACCTATTTTGGCATTAAAATCCCCCATAATTATTGTGAAATGGGATTTTGTTCTCTCGCTGGCTAAGTGAACATCTTCATAGAAGCTCTCTATTTCTTCATCACTGTGGCTGCAGGTTGGAGCATAGACTTGAATAATTTTTAAGTTGTACCTAGTGTTTAGTTTTATTGTTACAGAAGCCACTCTTTCGCTGACACTATAGAATTCTACAATGTTCTTTTCTAAGCGTTTGTGTATTAAGAATCCTACCCCTAATTCCTGTTTGCTACCCAGAGGTTTTCCTCTCCAATAGAGCACGTGTCCCTCATTTAATAACTTCTGCTCTTCACCTAGTCTTCTAACTTCGCAGAGTCCTACTACATCCCATTTAATGGAAGAGAGTTCCTCTAGTAAAGCTAGTAAGTCGGATTCAGTTCTCATGGTCCTTATATTGTATGTGCAAAGGTTCATCAACGTTGGGCGGCCTGTCTTTACCCGGATATTTTTAGCACCCCCTGCTCCGGAGCGATCCTGATCGCCGCCGTAACCAGGGGCTCCTTCGCCTCCGGGGAATGGGGGCCGTTCCTGAATATTTTGTCTCATGCTTGGGAGGTGGACAGCCGATTTACCTCCCACCTACTGGCTTAGGTGTATCTTGGTGGGAGGGGAGTAATTTAGCCGGAATGCCATTGATAAGTCCCCCCAGCAGGTTTGGTCCTACCTGGAGTGGACTTAGGAGCGGCAATGCACGGCCTGCTCACTACTCCCGTGAGCTGGGCTTAATTATCAGAAGTGCATATATGTTTTATTTTTATTTTATCTATTAACTTCATTTGTGCGTATGTGCACCTGATGTAGACATATTCATTCCCGCACATGCTCTAAGTACTACGCATATGCTCATTCCCACGCATATGCATATGCAAGCATACACATTTATTCTTGTATCTATGCTTATGGATATGGATACTTATTCTTACGTTATAAATAACTACATACATGTCCATCATAGTCTGGCCTAGTCATATGTTCACATCGCCTGTCCGTTTATGCGCTTGTTATATGTTATTGATAAGTGAGTGAGTATACATGTGTATATTCACCCGTGTATATGTAAACACCCCTTTTTGCATACCTCGCAAACCTACCTATCATTATACGTACGCATGTATCTATCCCTGCATGTGCTCACGCATCCGTATATGAGCACATACATTTGCAGCATACACTAGTGCTCCCCCCCCCCTTTACATATGTGTATATATCTGTACTTGCTTTACATATAACTACCTCTACGTACATACATACGTACTTACATACATACATATACTTAATTATTTATCCACCTTCCTACATCCTGCACACACCTATATACGTATACCTTTACGTATACACATATAATTACCTACATATGTCTACCTATTCATTCACCCACGCATACACATAAACACGCACATTATACATACCTATATACACATACACATATATACATGCTTATATACACATGTAAATGTATACATTCATGCATGAATATATACACCATATGTACAAATTTGCATATTTACGTCTTTAAACCCATGTATACCCTCATGTATAAGCACGGAACATACCCATATATAATGTACTCTATCACAAAGCTATATGGAACCTTATAGCCTTACGTAGACAACAGCAGCATACATACCCATGTATCCGCACATGAATTTAAACTCGCCTACACTCATATGAACCTGTACACATATATACGCATGTACATGCGCACATATGCACCTGCGCACTTTCGTGCCTACGCGCTCATACTCGCGCACGAACGTATGAACAGTCTGCATAGGGGCACACACGCACTCCATTATAATGAGCCCATGCATTATAATGTCCTTAAATTGTAGTGTTGCAGCAGAGGAATTGAGGGAAGGATGCGGGTGGTGTGGGAGGATTTAGGATGGTATTGGAGGGGGTAAGGATGGGGTTTAGGATAAAGGGAGTTATAAGGGTGATTTTGTATCTGGCAATTTTTCGGAGCGGCGTCGCATTCCTTAGCTGTTGTTAAGCCTAACGGGGTGCGGCCTCGGCTGACCGCAGGTCATGGGTCGGCGTCTGGCGCTCATCTGAGGTGCCGAAGCTTGAATTACGCTTTATTATTACTTGATTTATTAGGCGTTTCTTCTGTCGAATGTCAGGTGATACTTTGCGCTTTATGGGAACCAATTTTAACTTACCTGATTTTGTGATGTACTGTACTTACATACTGGCCGTTGACTGTTCCTTAGCAAATCTACTTGAGTGGAAACTGTAATGCCCGCGCTGTTGGCACTGTTACTCGGCGACCTGTGGCACAGGTGTTGCTTATCATTTCCTAATGCTTTCGTAATTTGGTATACTTTTCATGGGGTGAGATTATTATTATTATTTTCTTTTCACTGATTCTGAATACTGAGGCACTCTCGATGAACTAATGAACTTCTCTAACACTGTAATGAATCCCAGTATTCCTAGTTGGCACTTTCTGGCACTCCTGTTGGTTTAGAAAAGTCCGCGTACATATGGTCCGATAATACATTTTATAAACTTGTGAGGTTATCAGATGAATTATTATTTCTATTTTGGTTGGATTATATGCTCTATACATTCACGATTTTTTCTCTCCTATGTAGCACTAGCACAGATCACTTTGGACACGTAATTTTAGCACTAAATAACGCTGATCAAAAGAACGACTCCACTCTTACTCATTACCAGATACATCATCCCATATAAATATATATATATATATATATATATATATATATATATATATATATATATATATATATATGAATATGTATATATATATATATATATATATATATATATATATATATATATGTATATATATATATGAATATGTATATATATAGGGACATGTGATTATCATCACCTATGGATGGGTTTTTCTATATCCTTTTGAATCCTGTACAATATATATATAATAGAAAGAATCATGCCTGTTTATTTTTAGGGTAGATTATCACTAAATTTCTTAGAGAAAATGTTGGGACTGGCTTAATATTCGGTAGTTTGAAGGTTTGGTAGCATTCTCTCGTTCCTCACAAGAGGTGTCACAACTTGCGTGTGGCCAGTGACTGTTCCGGGATTTCCTATTTCTGGTTTTATCTCTAATAATACATGGTAATACATGTACTACTACCAATGACTAAGCCTAGCCCTTCTAGTATGTAAACCAAACCAAGATGGCA
>NC_091571.1:17013593-17018593 GCF_042767895.1 Penaeus vannamei | reverse complement strand
TAACTTGGATGCGGTTAGTGCCGAGATTCTGATGCCGGACCTACCCATCAGTGAGAGTCCTCCCTTCCTAACTGAAGTTAGGGGGTCGATCTCCAAGCTGACGAGTTGTAAAGCAGCACGTATATGCGGCATCCTAGCTGAACTGTTAAAGGCTGGTGGTGAACCTATGGCGCGGGGGTTGCATGCTGCCATCTGGCAGTCCGGTACCGTTCCTCCCAACTTGTTGTGGGGTGTGGTCATCCCTCTCTGGAAGGGGAAGGGGGACCGATGGGATTGCAGCAACTACCGAGACATCACACTGCTCATTATACGAGGCAAGGTTCTCGTCTACATCCTTCTGAGACGTATCAGAGACCACCTTCTGAGGCATCAGAGGCTGGAGCAATCTGGATTCACTCCTGGTAAGTCCACAACAGACCGTTTACTTGCGCTTCAAGTCATTGTTGAGCGCTGTTGTGAGTTCAGGCATGTGCTGCTCACAGCCTACATCGACATCAAGGTGTTCAATACGGTGCATTAGGAATCACTCTGAGAGATCCTGAGACTGAGAATTCCAAAAAAGATTATTAGCCTAATAGCAAGTCTGTATATTGTTACCAATACTTTTCAACACTTGCACGGACTGGATACTAGGCAGAGCTACTGTTCAAGGTCCTTGTGGAGCAACTCTGGGCAATATCAAGGTTACTGACCTTGACTTTACTGATGCTGCTATTCTTTCTGAGTCTTTGAAATCCTTGGTGGTGGCTCTAGATGCATTTAGTAATGAAGCGAAGCCCTTGGGTCTAGAGGTCTCCCGGACCAAGACCAAAATCCAGGATTTTCGGACGTTAGGAGAACCTGTTCAGTCGGTACATGCTTGTGGCGAAGACAGTGAAGTCACAGAGAGCTTTACATGGAAGTGTAGTTCATAACTCTGGGCTCTCAGACTAGGAAGTCAGCAGACAGATTGGCCTGGCAGTAGGGGTCATGAATTCTCTCGACAAGAGTATTTGGAGATGCCGGTACCTGTGCAGGACCAAGCTACGAATCTTCAAGGCCTTGATAATGCCAGTTTTGTTATACGGTAGTGAAACCTGGACACTATCCTGTGCCTTGGAGTCACATCTTGATGCATCATGCCGGATCATGGAGTACTGTTAGCGGAACCACGTGTTAAATCAACGGTTACACCGTGAAACTGGCACATGAGATATTACCTGCACAATCTGTGATTACCAACTCAGGCTATATGGCCACTTGGCTTGCTTCCCTCAGGATGATCGAGCCCTCTAGGTTGTCTCTTTTGAGACAGCCCTGGGTGGACGAGGCCTGTGGGACGACCTAGGAAGTCGTGGCTTGATCAGATCGATCAAACCTGTCGTGAGGAGCTTGAGATCGGCCGAGCCCGTGCCTGGCGACATGCTATAAGGGACCCTCATAGGTACAAACAAAGGGTGGATGCGGTTATGCGCCCCGGTCACTGTTAGCCCCTTGCTGATGATGTATATATATGTATATATTTATACACAGACACACGCACACACAGGACCTTGAGAATAGGGCTACCATTACAAAAGCACCAGCATTCTGAAAATGAACCTTTACCAACTAAAAGGCGTAAGATTACAGCATATTTAGGAGCTAATTGGCCATTTATTCTTTTAAAAATCAAAGGAAACTAGCCATTAAAGTCTACTCCACCATATTCATCTAATTCTGATAGCAGATATTTGATTTGATATGATTGCCCCCATGATGATGATGATGATGATATTTGATTTCAGAGGACCTGAAAGCAAATGAATTAAAGCATGGCAATGGGTGACATGAAAGTTCAATATCTTTTAAACATTATTTTGAAATAAAACAATCTGCTAACACGGTAGCTTTCTCAAACGGATTGTCTGTAACACTAACATCAGGTTTCATTAAAAAAGCAATGGAGGACTCAAGGCCAAACAGAGACACCGTGAAGCTTCTGAGAGAACTTCTTCTGTCGCTATAAGCACCGTGTCATCATTCATTAAACCATGCTTTATCATGTGATCAAGATTTCAGAGTTTTGCTGGGTACAAACCTCATTATGATGTTCAACAATAAGTTCAAAGCTTTAACAGGACAAGGAGCATTAATAACAGTGCTATTAAAAGCATGGTAGACACCAATCCAGATACTTTCAGACTTTAAGAAGACTTGTCTACTTAAAGTAAAATCTGGTATAGGAAAGTCCAACTGGATCTTACATGCTAGCCTACAGAGGTCGGAAGAACCTATATGCGCGGCGGAGTCTACAATTACCCCCTCTCACATCAGTTAGCACCACGGACTAACTGCACACACCCAACTACATCTGCAAAATCTAAGGCAGAAATGACCAGCATTAAAAACAACCCAAACAACACAAACCTTGGGCTCGAGGCAGAGAATTCCTACGAAGCAACAAGGGTTTATTAAAATTAGGTAAAAGCAACCCTGACGTGTGCCTCATGTCTGAAACCAGAGTTTCAGACATAATGGCAAATTTTGTCGAGATAACTGCTAGTCCATTCAAATCCAGGAAGTCCACGAATATTACTAAAAATTAAATCACAATACTTTGGATGGCAAAGACCAGTATTCAGCTCATCACCAGACAACAAAACAATTCCACATACAAATAACAAAAACATACATTTGAGAACAAAATCAATTATAAAAAAAATATATATATATTCTTAGCACCCCCTGACCAATGAAGACCTGCCTTGGCTATATCGACATTCATGATTGTAATAAGAAAAATAAGTAAGAAAGAAAATGTGAAAAAGAAAGGAAAACAAGAACTGCCGGGATGTGCCTTCCTACAATAAGGTAGTTAAATTCAGGAATAGACCGGCAGCCAAGTGAGGTTTGGTCAAACGAACTTGGTACCAATGGCAGAGTATAGGATCTAGAGAATGATGGGACCCCCAATAGGAGCAGAAAATTCAGCTGGATCAAACATTATTGGTACCACCTGAAATAAAGTTCATATACTTTAACACATCTGAGAGAGTTCAGAATGGACCATGCTAGACAAATTACCTGCTGCATTATGCCCGCCAGACACTCCTATAAATGATCCATCCCATCTGCTCTGGTAAAATTAATGTAGATGAAACATGAAAGGTACTGAATGAAATTACTTTTGAATGTAAGGTAACATTCCACCAAGTACAAAGTGACCCTTGCCAGACATGCTGCCACCTGCATCAGGCCCTGCAGACACCCGAAAAGGGCCTAAAAATTCAAATTACCTGCTGCATTATGCCCGCCAGACACGCCCAAAGTTGACCACACACAGTGTTTTGGCAAACTTGATGTAGGTAAAACAAGAAAGGTACTGAATGAAACTACTATTGAATGAAATGTAACATTCTACCAAGTACAAAGTAACCCTTGCAGTCTGCCAGCTGCTTTAGGCCCGCCAGACACCTAAAAGGGCCTAAACATTTTGGCAGGATCAAACATTGTTGGTACCACTTGAAACAAAGTTATTATACTCTAACACGTATCAGAGAGGCCAGAATGGTTAGTACCAGACAAATTACCCACCATTATACCTGCCAGGCATGCACAAAAGTGACCCACCCCCCTCTCTGCTCTTGGATAACTGATGTAGATGAAACACAAAAGGTACTGAATAAAACTACTTTCCAATGGAAGGTGCATACTGCCTGGCGCATTAGACACCCAGCTGTTTTGTCATGCATCAGGTTAGTAAGACACTTCATACAACGTATATTTTAGCTAATGAGACACTAGATGTTGGCAAAATTATTGGTTTCATCAAAAACAGCTGTCAAAACCTCCGGAACATTACAAGTTAAAAATCATCTGTACTTTCCGTCATCGCTCCATTCTATCTCAGATCCAGAATCATCAGCATCTTCATACTCAGTGTCATTCTCAACCTCTTGACTTGCTAGTTCTTCATCAAATAGGCCGCTGGTTTCAGATCCCGAGAACCAGAGAGGAACAAGATCAGAAATGTTAGGGTTTTTGCCACCCAGCCAAATACTGTCACTCCACGGCCCTTTATGTGACCAACCTGGCCATGACCCTTCAATTTGTTCTGCTCAGTTATGTATTTGTGCACATTGTAATGGCTCCCATAATGTATTTTATAAGAGCTGCCCTGACTACAAACTGAGGTAGCAGTTCTTAGATTCAAACTAGTCCTCACTTTACGTGAGGCCAGACAGGGAGCACAAGGTTTTTCTATCTACCTATTCCAAAACTATCCTTAGGTCTGGTCCCCTCAACATCTCCCCCAATACTTCTTCCCTCCATCCCAAACCATCCTACCTCTATTCCCCCTCTCCCCCAGTCAAATTCCTCTTCCAGTCTAAATCCAGCTACTCCAGTATTTACCACTTTCCTAATGCCTACACCATCTCCACTTTGCACTAGGCTACCCTAACATTCCACTCCTTCTTCTGATACCATCCTCTCCTTCATCCTCCTCTTTCTTTAATCCTCAGACATCTATCACCTCTTCTCATTACAAGAGAATCTTTGTCTCTCAGACCTCTCCATCCAACTCTTCTCCAGAACCTCTTGAAGACATCCAAAACTTCCTAAACATGACCCAAAAGAATGCTCTGTTCCCAGACCCCTCCTCCAATCCCTCTATTTCTATTTCCCCTATATATCCAAAGTACTTGCTAATATCCATAATCATCATCCTCAAGTTCCCCCTACCTCCTTCCTTCCACTCTCTTCCAACACACCCCACCCTCTCCTTTTTCAAGTGCACCAGTCTTATAATTCCCCATTGAAACTTACCACTCCCACCTGGATGCTGAAGTGAATCCCTTCTGTCGAAAGGGTCCTTTTCTGGATGCTTCCTTAAACAATATTCCTCATCCTTCCTCAGCCACAGATAATCTCCATTTCATCAAGTCACCCTATGCCCTAAACACTTTCCTCTATTATTGACCTCTGCTTTACTTCATTTACTCCCCCTATACCCTATTCACTACCATGCTATCCTCCAA
>NC_091571.1:16983621-16985593 GCF_042767895.1 Penaeus vannamei | reverse complement strand
TTTTTCTCTCTCTAGATTAATCTATTTATTTGTCTATCTATGTATCTACCTTTCTGTATATCTATACCTATTTAAACTTTTGTATCTATCTATCTATCTATCTATCTATCTATCTATCTATCTATCTATCTATCTATCTATCTATCTATATATATATATATATATATACATACATTTATATATATGTATATATACATTTTTATATATGTGTATATATATGTATATATAAACATATAAACACAGACTCTCTCATTTTCTCTTTATTAATCTATCTATCTATGTATCTTTCTGTCTATGTCTCTTCATCTATCAGTGTATATATATATATATATATATATATATATATATATATATATATATATATATATATATATATATATATATATATATATATATATATATGTATATATATATATATATATATATATATATATATATATATATGTGTGTGTGTGTGTGTGTGTGTGTGTGTGTGTGTGTGTGTGTGTGTGTGTGTGTGTGTGTGTGTGTGTGTGAATATATATATCTACATTGATAGATGTAGAGACATAGACAGAAAGATACATAGATAGATGGGTGTGTACCGTATAATTATTTCGTATATAAATAGAAGGAACCAAAACATCCCATTACTATATGGTAGCATATGATCTCATCCATTTTGGATATAGTTTGAGATCTATAGCTTCCGGATATTGAGTGATATTGTTCCTGAGCTTCTCTGCAGAATGCTTTTATTTTTTATTCCTTTTTATCATCACAATTTTTATGATTTTTTAAAATAATTATTTTCATCATTACTATCATTATTAACACTATCATTATCATTATTTTGTTATTATCATTATCATTATAATTCTTACTCTTATTGTTAATCTTATCATTATTATTAGGATTATTACTCTTATTCTTATTCTTATCGTTATTATTACTACTATCATTATTTCAATACCATCGTATTGACCGTCGCTACAGCATTAGCATTATCAAAAGCTCACGAAAGTCATTTCAAGATCATTTTTAATATGTTTATGAAGGAACGACTTCGGTACGTCCTTCTGAAGAAAAATCTGAAGCAAAAATTCCCGAACCCAAAGTAGCATAGAGGAAGGCTTCCTGGAATCCCACGAAGGACTGGAAAATATTAGCAAGCTTTATTTACTGCAGTGTGCATTGACTAATGGCGTAATCATACATATGCCGAGAGAAGTCCGGGACATGGCTTACTTTATGCCTCCTCAAAGGGATTTATATCTTGGCTACACATGTACTCGCCTGACCGTATAGAAAACACGAGCATTAAGACAGCACGGCTTGCAGAGGAAGTCTAAAAATTCGTATTGTGCTGATATAAATGTTGTGAATTATACGAATCATATAAATATATAGCTCCGTCATGAACGATTATTAAGTGAGGGTAAGTCATAAAATCTGTCAGAAGTTCTGCTGAAAGGAGTCTGCAATGCAAACACCCAACAGCAAAATGAGATACTCCTGGACTGTAAGTGATTTCACTCTGAGGCAGGCAGGCAGCAAATCTTGCTCATAAGAAGGGAGAACGACATGAGACGTTAAACTTTCCTTGTTGAATCGCTTAACTATACTTTTAAGCTTTTAACGAGATTTCTTGCACTGTGAAAAAGGGATCTGCCATGACTTCATGCAAGGAATTAATGTGTGTGAGGTGCTCTTCCTGGCTTAGTAACGGTACGCACAAATGGGAAGGAAGAAAAGTTTCAAGACAATTTAAGAGACAAGATTAAGTTCCACCGCGAATATGGGAGAATTAGATATACGCGATGTCACAGCATATACAATTTTAGTGGTTGTTCTGCTCATGAAAAAGTTTCGACAAACTGAATTCCCCGGCTGTTGCCCGAAGAGAGAATGCGAGCCAACAATAACTTTTAAACGATATTCACGTGACTCTTTATGATTTCCATTGTGTGCCAGTGGATGAGCCCTGGATTCA
>NC_091571.1:16943621-16951121 GCF_042767895.1 Penaeus vannamei | reverse complement strand
GCTTCCTATTTTTCAACATACATGGCTGATCAGGGATTTTCTGCCGAGTCCGAGGAGCCCCAACAAGATGCACTTCAGTACTCACTTCTAGTGAGTGGAGTGCCGGGTGGAGTGGACCAGCCTCCCCTCCTCTCCCCTCCCCAGTACACCCACCCAGCGGCGACTGCTGCTGATTTTATGCATCTGATACAGTATTGGGAGGCATCTCGAGTGCAAGAGGAAGCTTGACGACGCCGGGAAGAAGAGATTTGTCCCCAGAAAGATGACTTACGTCGCCAGGAAGAGGCTGCAAGATTCACGACCCTCATCCAGCTCCTGTCACCTGTAAATCTTCAGCCTACTTTAGCTGGCTCTTCCCCTCCACTTGCTCCTGGGCCTCATCCCACCACTCATCACCCTCCACTACAGAAGGCAATAGCTCAGAATCCACCTCCATTAAAATCTGATGCATCTTTTCAGGTCTTCCGTGAATGGCGTAGACGGTGGGATGATTATGTTGTTATGGTGGACTTGGCAAGTTTACCTCGTGAAAAACAGCTGATACAGATGCGAATGTGTTTGAGCCTGGAGACGCAACGCACATTAGAACATACACTGGAGATTACGCCCTCAACAGACTTGAATGTCGACCAGGTTTTGGAAGCCTTGCAGTCCTACATCAAGAGACTCCGAAATGAAGCTCTTCGCAGACGGGACCTGCTTGGTTGTAAACAGTCTGAGGGAGAATCCTTCGCTGATTTTTATGTACGACTTCGGCGTATAGCGGAAGAAGTGGCCATCTGCCCTGGGAATTAAAAGGAGTGTGAAGAAACCCAGCTCAAAATGATAATACTGATGGGTATTCGTGATGAGGAGTTAATTCAGAAACTCATCTGTCTACCTTCACACTCCCCTCTTCAGGATATGGTCAAAACCTGCAAATCCTTCGAGGCTACTAAAAGTGCCACATCTGATATACATGCTATACCCAACCAGTTGTGTGCTGTTTCTGCCTATCAGAAAAAGAAGAAGGGGCAATACAGGCCAAACCCTTCTCCACCGATTTCGACACCACGTGTTTCATGTCAGTTTTGCGCACGACGGCATGATTCAGGGAAATGCCCTGCCGCTAACAGCATTTGTAACAACTGTGGTCGTCACAGTCATTGGGCAAGGACATCCAAGTGCCCTGCCACCTCCATCCAGTGCCGGTTTTGCAACCGCATGGGACACTATGAAAAATGCGGTAAACAAAAGAAGAGGGAAAAACAGAAGAGTGAAACTCCAAGAAGTGATGATACCGCACGCCTCAGGCCTATTGTGAGAGTGAATACTGTCATCTCTCCAGGGGAGTCTCCATTGCTGGACACCGACAGGACTTCAGGATCTTCGAGTCGCAGCAAGAGTGGACCCTTCATACACTCGCCTTCTGGACTGCGTTTCTTCAGGATTCCCTTCCAACAGAAACGATCTCCACAGCACTCTGCTCCCATTCTGGAAGATACGAGACAACCTATCCATTGACGGTGAACTCGTTTTATATGGAGCAAGAGTTGTGGTTCCTGCTGTCCTCCACCGCCGCACCCTATCCCGTCTACACGACAGCCACAGAGGTGTAGAGTCCATGATGCGACGAGCGAAGCAGACTGTCTTTTGGCCTGGTATAGACTCAGACATCACCAGTACTGTCCATGCCTGTGAGTCTTGCCAAATGTTCCAGCCTAGTCAGCAGCAGGAGCCCCTCATGTGCGATGACAACTCCACATGGCCCTTTGAGTCTGCCTCAGATGACTTCTTTACCATTTCAGGGAAGTCTTTTCTGGTCATTGCTGACCGACTCTCTGGGTGGCCTGTCCTTGTACCTTGCAAAGGTGACACTACTGCCCTCAACACCATCAGGTTCTTCTGCCGTTACTTCCGGGAAGTTGGTGTTCCTCTCCGTCTACAGACCGACGGAGGACCATAATTCACCAGCAAGGAATTCCGGAATTTCATGAAGCGGTGGGGTTTTTCATGTGGTTACTTCGCCAGATCCACAGTCGAATGGTCATGCCGAGGCTGCCGTGAAGTCATTGGAACACCTTATCCTCAAGACTGCACCGGCATCATTGGAACTCCAGAACACTCCTAGGTCGCTCTCCAGCCCAGATCCTGTATGGTGAACCACTTCAATCATGTGTACCTGCTCATCCTCAGTCCTTTTTGATGCACTGGCAAGAGAAGACAGAGGACTGTGACCGCCGTGCAGTCGCCCGTGCAGAGGCAGTGAAGCTCCAGTACGACCAGCACACAAGACCTTTACCCAGATTGAGTATTGGACAGCAAGTCCGGATTCAAGACCCGACATCTCACCGCTGGGACAAGGTTGGGGTCGTCATGGGCTGTGGCAGGTCACGGGATTACGAGATCAGTCTACCCAGCGGTCGGGTATGGTGGCGGAACCGCCGTTTCCTTCACCCCGTGCCGCTCCCTGGTGATTTTATTCACGTTGCTCTCTGAGACTCCTAGAAAATGAGTCCGCTCATAATTGTACTACGAGCGTGAGGGGGGAGGGAGTTGTAGATAAGTGAGGATTCCTGCATTGTGCATAACCTGCACAATATAATCTGTACATTGTTTACCTTGTATTTCTGTATATATTGTGTGCATGTATAACTGTCCTAATGCAAGATGTTTCTATGTATTGATGTAGCCTCCCGCATTTGTACTTGTATTGCACGTGACGTGGCAACACTGTCCTTGGCCACATGACCTAGCAACATTGCCTGTGAGCGGGGTTTCCCGACAAACTTCGGTCTCTCGGCACTGGTCAACCATATAAGACAGATGTGTGCTCTTGATGAGGTTATAAAACCGAACTTGATTTTATCTCTATTTGGTAATGAACCAAGCAAAAGTAATGTCAGCAACCGTTGTGAGACAAATGATGATTCCGGCTCAGGTCCAGCTGCTTAAGAACCTGACCGGCGATGTTAACTCAGCCAGTTTGGGCGGTCCCGAGGCAGGAGTCGGCCAATCACAGGTCAGATGCGGTTCTCGATAGATGGCCAATCAGGAACCGCTATAGCACTCCCCCTCTAGTTTCGCGGTCGCGAAACGGACTTTGGCAATTTTGATGGGCTGGTGCAGGTGTGCGGGTTTGACACGGTCACAGTGTCTTCTCCCTTTGGGCGGCGGATGGTGATCGTCTTGTCGCCTCTTTGGATGACCGGGAATGGACCCTCGTACAGAGGACAGAGAGGTGGTCTGGGATGTGAGAGCAATCCTGGAGTCCTGGGGGCATGTATATGTCCTGCTGTCTGGTGGGTCTCGTCGGTCGGCTGCGGACCCGGGTCATCCGTTCACAGAGTTGTTTATCGAAGGTTCCTGGTTCGAAGTTGCCGGCTGTGACGATGTAATCTGCAGGGAGGGCGAGCGTAGTTCCGTAGACCACTTCAGCGGCGGTGCACTGCAGGTCCTCTTTGAAGGATGTCCGGATGTTAAGGAGGACATGGGGGAGTTGGTCTACCCACCTCCTGTTGGAGGAGGAGGATATCAGGGCCTGCTTCATATGCCTGGTGGAGTCGCTCGACCATGCCGTTGGTGCAGGGGTGGTAGGCGGTCGTCCTGATTCTCTTGGAAATGAGTAGTACCATCAGCTGGCGCCAGAGTGCCGACTCGAACTGGGCGCCGCGGTCGGTAGTGACGCTATCCGGCGTGACCGTCGCTGCGGTGATGTCGCGGATGGGCGTAGCCTCGGGCCATCTGGAGAAGCGGCCAATCATCGTCGGGATGTAGCTGTAGCCGTCGTCCAAAGGCAGGGGTCCCACTATATCGATGTGGATGTGTTGGAACCTTTCGTCTGGGATAGGAAACGTCTGGAAGGGAGATTTCGTATGCCTGTAGATCTTGGTCCTCTGGCATTCGATGCACGAGCGGCACCACTGTCGAACGTCTTTGTTGATGCCAGGCCAGACGACTTTGCCGCGGATGAGATGTTGGGTGGCCCGGATGCCTCGATACTGGTGGTATGCGTCGAAGAATCGCCGGCGGAGGGACGGCAAGATGTATGGTCGTGGGTAGCCGAGGGAGAGATCGTAGAGCAGGTCGTCGCGGGAATTTGGGATCTTGACTCTCTCAAGGCTAAGGGAAGTCTGGCCCTCTATGAGCGGAGTCATGGACGCGTCCTGGCGTTGTTCACTGCTGACCAGGTGGTAATCCACTGCAACGTCGGCGTGGGTCGCTGCAGCTATGGTAACCCTCGAGAGGGCATCAGCGGCCTCGTTGTCCGCGCCCTGGATGTGACGGATGTCCGTCGTGAACTGTGAGATGTAGTCCAGGTGGCGCTCCTCGCGAGGGTATTGGCGGCGGGTCCTCGAGTGTAGGGCGAAGGTGAGGGGTTTCTGGTCTGTCAGGATGTTGAATTCTTTAGCCTCCACGTACGGCTGGAAATGCCTCACCGTGGAGTACGCTGCTAGGAGCTCCCTTCCAAAGGCACTGTATCGTGACTGACGTGGCGACAGGGTCTGCGAAAAGAAGGCAAGAGGTTGCCATTGCTTACCCTGACGTTGCTGGAGGACAGCGCCGATGGCAGTGTCGGAGGCGTCGACGGCTATGTTGAGAGGAGCCTCGGGCAGGGGGTGGTTCAGCAGGGTGGCAGAGGCCAGGGCTTCCTTGCAGGCTTCGAAGGCTTCGCTTGTAGGGGGCGTTCACTTGATTTTGGTGTTTCTGCTGGCCCTGTTAGGTGTGATCATGGCGTGAAGGGGCTTGAGGAGCTGGGCACACGTGGGAACGAATCTCCTGTAGAAGTTGAACATCCCCAGGAATTTTCGAAGTTGTTTCTCTGTGGCAGGCTTGGGGAACTTCCTTATGGCGGTAACCTTCTCCTGCACTGGGGTGATGCCTTGAGAGGTGACGGTGTGGCCAAGGAAAGAGAGCGAAGCCGCGCCGTAGAGACATTTCCCTGGGTTGACCTCGAGCCCGGCTTCTTGCAGTCTGCCGAAGAGGGCGCGGAGATGACGGGCGTGGTCTGCCTCTGAGGCGCTGGCGACGAGGATGTCGTCGATGTAGGCGAAGAACCCCTCAAGGCCGCGATTCACGTCGTTGATAAACCGCTGAAAGGACTGGGCGGCGTTGCGGAGACCGCAAACTCGAACAGGCCGAACGGTGTAATGACGGCCGTCTAGGGGATGTCCTCAGCGATCGGAATCTGGTGGTACGCCCTCACGAGGTCGATCCTCGAGAAGACCGTACAGCCGGACAGCTCGTGGGAGGAGTGCAGTGGGTATCTGTCGGGGGGCGGTGACCGTGTTGAGATGGCGGTAATCACCACATGGGCACCAGTCCCCGTCCTTCTTCACCAAATGCAGAGAGGCCGCCCATTGGCTGCTGGAAGGGCGTATGATCCCCAACTGCATCATGTGGTCGAATTCTGCCTTGGCACTGCGACATCTGTTGGGGGTGAGCAGACGGCAGCGAGAGTGGGAAGGGGGACCGTGAGTCATGATGTGGTGACGGACCTCGTGCCGTGGTTGGGTAGCCCAGTTAATCGGCTTAGATAAAGCCAGGAATTCCCGCAGGATGTTCTTGTAAGTGCAGTTTCTGAGAAACACTGTATATTAAAGGAGCACTTACCAGAGTCGGGGCAGCGAGTGTACGGGCTCCGGATTGGTGGATGAGAGCCTTACCCTGGAGGTCGACTGAGAGCCCATAGTGCTCTAGGAAATCGGCGCCGATGATAGGTTGAGGGACGTCTGCGACGAGGAAGATCCATTGGAACTGTTGGCTGGGGGCGCCTGTCAGGGAGAGGGTCTCCGAACGCTCGCCGTAGACGTTGATGGGCGTCGCGTTGGCAGCTTCCAATGTGCGCGAGGAGGGAAGGCGTTTATCCTTGTGGGAGGCCGGGTGGAGGCTCACCTCTACCCCCGTGTTGATGAGGAAACGGAGGGAGGAAGAGGCATCCCAGACATACAGTAAACGCCGGCGAGGTTCGCGGAAAACTGGCGCCCTCAGTTTCCGCGGTAGCTGTTTCCCTGCCAGGAGCAAGAAGGTGCACACCGACTGGCGTCGGAGCCGAAACTTCTATGATAATAACAGAAGTAGCGGCGTTGGTCGTCTTGGCGGCGCCTCGGCGTTGGAGAGCGGCTGTAGTTCCAATTTCTGCTCAGAGGCGAAGGTGTGCGGAAACAGGACTGGTGTCTTGATGGTGAAGGGCGCCTGAAGTTCCGTTCTCTGCGCGGCGGCGAAGGGGTGCGGAAGCGATACCGGGAGTGTGAACGCTCCCGTGTGGATAATCTCTGTACAGCCTCGGACAGTGCAGAGACCTGGGCTGTAAAGGATTCCAACGTCGCGGCGGGGGTAGCAGTAGTGGCAGACACAGTTGCTACTATAGGTACGCGTGTTTTTGCTGCGATGATCGCGTCGGCCTTCAGAGCAAGCTGCTCTAATGGAGCGTCTGATACCAGCAGGATTTGCTGGATATCTGCGGGCAGCTGTTTGAGAAACAGGGAGCGCATGACGTCTGGCGGGAAGGTCATACCGGTGGGGGTGAGGAGGCGCTGGAAGTGGCGGAGAATTTCCGAAGGCTTACAGTTGTCCGTGGTGTCAGAGGAGAGGAAGGAGCTCAACGCGGTCAGAGGGTTTGGTGCTGTGCGTCTGAGGATCGCTTCCTTGAGCTCGTCGTATGTGGCATACCGCTGATCGTTCAGGAGGTCGCCGACGGTCAAAAGGAGCTCGGGTGGAAGGTTGGTGACCAGCATGCGGAATTTGGTGGTCAGTGCGGTGATGTTCCTGAGGAGGAATTCTTGCTCCACCTGAAGAAACCATTCCAGCAGGCTGGCCAGAGAGCAGATTGGTAGCGTCCCATGTGTTGCTGACATCTTGTTTGAAGAATTGGTTCACTCCGAGTGTCACCAGTGTTGGGGTTATAAAACCGAACTGGATTTTATCTCTTTATTTGGTAATGAACCAAGCACACGTAATGTCAGCAACCGTTGTGAGACGAATGATGATTCCGGCTCAGGTCTGGCTGCTTAAGAACCTGACAGGCGATCTTTACTCGGCCAGTTTGGGCGGTCCCGAGGCAAGAGTCGGCCAATCACAGGTTAGGTGCGGTTCTCGATAGATGGCCGATCAGAAACTGCTACACTCTCGCCCCCCATGTAACTCTTGAGAAGAGAACCTACAAGATTTCAGCTTTGTGTTTCCTTCTCCTGATCGTTACGAGGAACATCCCCCCAACCCAAGAAGAAATATACACTAATTGAGCCTCTGGAATCCTTGATGCATTCAGCAATGAGGCGAAGCCCTTGAGTATAGAGGTCTCCTGGACCAAGACCAATATCCATGATTTTAGGGGAATGTGTTCAGTTGATACAATCTTGTGGTGAGGAGGTTGTTACAGACAGCGTGTCTCTGGGCTGTCAGACCGGGAAGTCAGTAGACGAATTGTCTTGGCAATAGGAGGCATGAACTCAGTTAACAAGAGTATTTGGAGGTGTCGGTATCTATGCAAAAGGACTTTCTATGTCCACCAAAATATGA
>NC_091571.1:16913621-16918621 GCF_042767895.1 Penaeus vannamei | reverse complement strand
TTTTAAGGGTACGTGCAACACCCTTGGAACGTTTGCTTTTCAAATGTCTGTGGAATATAATATAAAATGAAATTTAGAGACTTATTTACATTTTGCCCAGAGACCTTTTTCAATTATATACGGGACGGGAAATAAACTGTAAGGATCATAACAATATTTTTTCTTCTTTACTATGGAAATCATCATACTGTCCAAAGAAATGTTTTGATATCTTTTTGGTAATGTTGGTAATAATAATGATACTACTACAAAAACTGCGACTACTACTGCTAATGCTACAACTGCTACTATTGCTAAAACAGCTACTGTCTCAATCACTGCTACTACTACAACTTACTAGATCTTCTACTGCTACTAATACTAGTTCTACAACTACTACTATTACTATGGTTAATTATGGGAATATAAATGATAACAGCAGTATTGATAATGAAATATTAATGACAATGACAATAACAGCAGTGATATCAATAATGATAATTACGGTGATAATGATGATGATAGTAATAATGATAATAACAATAATAATGATATTAATGATAATAGTTATTATGATGAAAATGATAATGACAGTAATGATAATATTGACATGATTAAAAAAAACTAATGATAATGATGATAGCAAAAATAGTGATAATAATGATAATAATCATAATAATCATGAAGATGACAACAATGATAATAGTAATGATAATAATGAACAAAGAGTTACGATGATAATGACAATAATGATAATCATGATAATAATAGTAATAATGATTATATTAGTGGTTATGATAATAATAGTAATAATGATTATATTAGTGGTAATGATAATAATAGTAATAATAATGATAATAATAATAATAATAATAATAATAATAATAATAATAATTAATAATAATAATAATAATAATAATAATGATAATAATAATAATAATAATAATAATAATAATAATAACAACAATGATAACAATAACATTAATGAAAATAACAATGATAATAATGATGATGATGATAATGATGATGGAGGTGACGATGATGATGGTGATGACAATGATGATGATAATAATGATAATAATGATAATGATCATCATGATTATTATTACTATCATAATTTTTGTTATTGCTATTACTATTAATATTGGTGTTATTGTCATTATAAATTTTATTATTATTATTATCATTACTACTTTTATCAATATTGCTATTATCATTATGATTATCATCACCATCAACATTTTTATTACTATTATCATTATTATTATTATCATTATTATCATCATTATTATCATCATTGTCATTATCATTATCATTATCATTATTTTTAACAATATTATTATCATACTGATCATTATCATTACTTTTACTGTTATTACTATAATAATGATAATAATAATAATAATAATAATAATAATAATAATAATTATTATTATTATTATTATTATTATTATTATTATTATTATTATGTCTATTATTATGTCTATTATTGTTGTTATTATTATTATCATTATTTTAATTATCTTTATTATCTTTAACATGTTCTTTATCCTTGTCATTATGATCATGATTATTATTATCATTATCATTATCATCGATTTCATCGTTATCATTATCACTTTCATTATTGTAAATATTTTTATTCTTATCAATATTATTCATATTATTATCGGTATCCTTATCATTATTATTATCATTATTGATGTTATTATTGATATTATTGTTATTGGTATTGTTGATATCATTACTATCATTATAATGATCATTATTATTATGATCAACTTTATTATCACTATTGCTATCCTCATTATTATTATTATTATCATAATAATGATAGTAATAACAATACTAATAATAATGAAAATAATAATAATAATTATTATTATTGTAGTTGTTGTTGATATTGTTATTGTTATTATTATGGTCATCACAATCATTATTATTATTAACATTGTTATTTTCATTGTGATTTTAATCATGATTACCACTGTAATTTTTATTGTCATCATTATCAAAATCATCCATTTTATCATTGTAATTCTTATCACTGTTATTTTCATTATCATTCTTATCATTGTTATTATCATTATCACTGTTATTATTATTGTTATTATTATTATTATTATCACTATTATTATTATTATTATTATTATTATTATTATTATTATCGTCGTTATTGTTACATTATCGTAAATGTTATTGTTATATTATCGTAATTGTTATTATTAAAGCAATTATAATTACCTTTATTATTCATTATTACAATTGACACCATTGTTATTACTACTTTTATTGATATCAATATTGTCATCATTGTTGTCATTTCATTATTATCACAACTCTATTATAATTATTATCATTATCATTATTATTGTGTTTATTATCATTATCGTTTATTATTATTATCGTTTTATTATTATCATCATATTTATTGTTATTAACGTTAGTATCATTATAATTTTAGTTATTATTATTGTCATTATTATTACTATTGTCATTATTATTACTATTGTCATTATTATTACTATTGTCATTATTATTACTATTGTCATTATTATTACTATTGTCATTATTATTACTATTGTCATTATTATTACTATTGTCATTATTGCTATTATCATTATTGCTATGGTCATTTCCATTACCATAATTATTACTGTTATTGTCAATATAATAATCATCTATATTTCCATTATCGGTCTATTACTACTTTCACTACTATCATATTTACTATAATTTCTTATCATTGTCATATTACTTATTACTGTTGTTATTATTGTCACCATTACTTTTATCACTATCATTGTTATTTTCATTATTATTGTTATTATCATTAGTATCATTACTGGTATCTTCATCTTACTATGATTATGATTCTCCTCCTCCTCATCATCATCATTATCATCATCATCATCATTATTATTATCATTATTATTAATTCCATTATTATTATCAGCATTAGTATCTACTGCTTTATCATCAAAATCAATTCGTTATATTTTTATTCTAAATATCAACATTATTATAACCACTGCTACTGTTATGATCATTGTTTTCAATATCTTCATTATTATCATCATTACGATCATCATTATTATAATTATTCTTATTATAACTACTACTGTTAATATTCTCATTCTTTTTATTATCCATTTTCTTCTTATTGTTATCATAGCTGTAATGTTTTTCATTCATTTTCTTATTGCAGTGATTATTTCTATGATCTTCGTTAGTACTATTATTAGTATCCTTATTACTATTATCGTCATTATTATTATCAATATTTGCATTATTATTTTCGTTGTTGTTATAATCATAACTATTAACATTATCGTTCTCGATATTATTAATAATATTATCATTATTTAGACCATTATCATTATCATTATCATTTTTTTTATTATGATTACCATTATCCTTTTTATCTTTACAATGATCATTACCATCATAATCATCATTATTTTTATCATTATCATTATCATAACTATCTTCATTATCATCATTATTGTTTTAGTCTTATTATCATTATTATCATTACCTTTATAATAATTATCATTATTATCATTATCATTACTATTAATGTTATCATTATCATAATCATTTTCATTATTATCTTAATTGTTATCATAACAATTACCATGCTCATTATTAATAATACTGCCATTATTATTATTATCGTTATCATTAACAATTTTACCTTTACCATTTTCATTATTAGTAGTACTGTCATTGTCATCATCATTATCCTTACTAGAATTATTTTTACCTTTACTATTTTCACTATTATTTCGATCATTACTATCATCAATAATATAGTCCTTATCATTATCATAATCTTCATCAGTATTACCGACATTTTCATTATCATTAATGGGTGGTCGTCGTGGATCAGCTGTAACGCTAAGGGTCGGTCACTGCGCCCGGGTTCGAATCCTGTCTGAAAGGTTCGAAATGAAGATGATGACCATCTCCTTGGGTTATGGTTTCCAGCTGCCAAAACCTGCGAATGAAGGCGCCGTCTAAACTCTTGCGAGGGAGTTCATGACGTAAAACCATGCAGATAATTATCATTATAATTATATCAATTATAATCATCATCAGCAGCAGCGTCGTTGTTATTGGCATTATGTCTTCTATCATTATCATTCTTACTATCGTATTAGGTTTTTTCAATATCGATTCCATTATCATTAGTAGTAGTACTAGTAGCAGTAATGTCTTTATCATAATCATTAGTATCATTACTATTATCGCTATCATCATTAATGTTATTACTATTTCTATTGGACACCATGGTCATTATGATGTCAACAACAAAAGTAATAACGAAAAAGAAAAATTACTTTCATTTTCTTCTTAATCTTGAATCTTGAATCTATATTTGATTTTCACGTGTTTGTATAAACATTTACTCATCTGTTGAGAAATTAAAGTCGTCCTAGGAAATAGTTCGCCCTCTCTTTGATTAATCACTTCTTAACACATTACGTCACAGCGAATATGGATTCCCGATAGGACAAACGGGTATTGGAATTTACAATTTATGAGGTCTTCTTTTCTTTCCGTTCGCTCCTTGCTCTCGGGATGAGAAAAGAATTCGTTCCATCTCGGTGATGAAAGGTTCTCAACCCGCCTTTCATCGCAGAGGGAAAAAGGAGGGAGATTAAGCATTTATAAAGACCGTACCCGGCATAAGCTTTGACCTCAAAGCCGTCTCGGCGAGTATTGACTCAGGAAAAAAGAATGTGTTTTCCTTCATGGCGGGCTGGAGGATCTTGTTAAATCCGATGTTGATATTGGCGATTAAGAGGATCCTCGACTAATGCCAAAGTTAATTACAGCGGTAATGATGATGATGTCGACGTGGGTAGTAATGGCGATGGGGATGTTTGTCATGATAATGATAATGGAATTAAAAACAAGAACGTAATTATGAAAATTATAATAATAGCAGCAACAACAATTATGACAGTAATGATGATATCAAAAGAGCAACAATGTTGGGGATAATGACAATAACA
>NC_091571.1:16893621-16903621 GCF_042767895.1 Penaeus vannamei | reverse complement strand
AGGAGGAAAGGGAGAGGAAGCGGTATAGGAGGGAAGGGAGGAGAAGCACTCGGGAAACACGGGACAGGTGAGGACAGGAGAACGGAAGCGAAGGGAGGTCAGGTGAGGTGGAGAGAGGAGACGAAGCACCACGGGAGGCCCGGGGTAGGTGAGGACAGGAGAAAGGAAGCAAAGGGGGGTCAGGTCAGATCGAAGGATCAGGCGGTCTATGTGACATCAGCGGAAGGGAAGAAAATGAGTGTTGCTTTCCAGTCCATCTGATGGCCGGTGTCTCACTGATGGCAGAAGATGTTGTGTCCCCTGGATACAGCGTACTAGTGCTGAGACAGACACTTACTAAGACTGGCGCCTGTTTCACCAAAATACTCCTTATCACAGGAGGCACACGGGACATCACAGGTACCTACCTTCGAGGTAAAGGGAGGACAGGCGTGGACCAGGTTGCGGCGGAGAGTATTCACCTGGCGAAAGGAGAGTCTGCAGTTGAGAGACTGCAGGGGCCGACAGAGAGAGTAGATCTCCTCAGTGTAATATATATATATATATATATATATATATATATATATATATATATATATATATATGTAAATTTATTTATGTTTATATATGTATATCTGTATATATACATATACATATACATATACATACATACATACATACATACATACATATATATATATATATATATATATATATATATATATATATATATATATATATATATATATATATATATATATATATATATATATGTATATATATATATATATGTATGTATGTATATATATATATATATATATATATATATATATATATATATATATATATATATATATATATATATATATATATATATATATATATATATGTATGTATATATATACATATATATATATATATATATATATATATATATATATATATATATATATATATTTATATATATATATATATATATATATATATATATATATATATATATATATATATATATATATATATATATATATATATATGTAAAGGTTGAAAAAGAGATCTTGATTACTGGCCTGGGCCCGCCACCAGTACAACCTTTTGCGGATCACCTCTTCGTTGTTCAGATTTAATATTGGGTTTTAAGGAAAAGAAACTTTTAATATCCAGATTTATTACTCTATTTCACACTACACGCACAATACACACAATACAAAATTATAAAAAAAATAAATGTAAACCCGCAAAATAATTCAAATGATGAAACAATAAAATATTATCTGTTACCCCTATTTTTGTGCACTTATTATGTATTACTATGTGACCAATGTAACCTTAAAGTTCACTGTTTCCTTAATATCTTACGTAAAGTCCGGGTGTGATACGTTTTACTTTTTCTTTTCCACTTCTCACTTTTCTTCACTTTCTCTCCTCTTCTCTATCTTCAGACTTATAGCTGCTTCTCCTCCTCACTCCTCACGCCTCACGCAGGCAGAAGGGCGTACTTTGTGACGTGGCTCAGCAATGTTACAATACACACCGGAAACCCGAGGATTTGTAAGAGTTATGGTTGATTGCCCCCTCGGGTGGGTGTGTCTCGTCTGGGCAGCTGTCTGAGAGTGAATGGGACGTCACGCTAGGGGATTCCCCGGGACATTTATTGTTTTATTTTCATCAGTTGGTTCATGTGATTTCCTTTTGTTATATTTTATTTGCACATTACTCTAGTTCAATTTATTTTCGTTGGTCACATTTTCTTGATTTTCTATTTATGTTTTTTTTTTTTTTTTCTTTGGTTACGGAATGAATATTGTTCACTCATTACTTGTTAAGAAATAATTACAATGATTACATAGAAAAAAAAATATAATGTAAGAATAACACAACACACACCACATTCAACATTCATTTACTCGTCCAACATTTTATTTCATTCGAATGCATACATCCTCACATACATACGTCACTGCTTCACGGGGCTTCGTTCACACTTCGACTCGCACACTCATTCACTCCTAGCAGTCGCTACGCTCACGTAGGATAACTGCCATTTGACCTTGTTTATGACAATGTCCTTCTCTTGCATTCCTTACCCTTTCAATCGCCCCCTCTATTTTTTTTCGGCTCAGCTCCACTCTGAGCCGCGAGAAACATAAGATTAAAGAACACCTGAGGTTTTCCAACATCTGAACCTCTCATCTAGCCTCATTTACCATATGGAGACCAGCATAAGAATTACTTTTCCAATCACAGCATCTTCCCCTTATCCAGCCTGAATAAACAGTGTGGAAACTGCTTAAGATATACCATTCCTTTACTCCTGCAACTTTATTTTTCCGATTACCCAGCCGATGTACAGAGTCGAGTCTGGTGTAAGGATGCACATTCCCATCAATCTTGTCACCGGTTCATCTTTCCTAATCCTTTCTTTCCTTCTTTCTTTCCCATCCCTCTCCTATCGGGGACCTACCACTTCCTACACTATCCTTCCCTGGCGTCAGTTCCATAACAGTTCTTACCACTTCCAGGTTCGGAGCTCGGCGTCAGTCCAGTCATTCCTACCTCATACAAGATCTTCACCTCCGTTCTCTCTTACTCCCGAAGCGATTATAGCTTTTCGTATTCACAGTCTCTTCACTATCATTCCGTTGCTCATTATCCATTTCAACACATTCGCTTCAGTCATGACAAAATATACACATCTGCTGCTTCATATAAATTCTATATAATTATCTTACATTTCCCATCACCCTAAAATAAATATCCCTTCACCGTATCCTAGACACTAATTAAGATGGAAGGAGTAGGCAGAGTCTTAGAGAAAGATAGATTTAGCTCAAGTAAGGCAGAGGACGCCAATCCTCGTTCAGGATAAAACCCTGCTTTCACCTTTCCCTTATACTAAAGATAATAGTAGTAGATATAGTAAAAGAGAAAAGATAGATTTAGCTCAAGTAAGGCAGAGTACGCTAATCCTCGTTCAGGATAGAACCCTGCTTTCACCTTTCCCTAGCATGTCATCCTCACTTTCCCTATCCCTTATTGTCTCCTACTATTCTATTACGCAATCGCCGTCGGGAAGCATCAGCTGCAGAGCTGTCCTCTTCTAACTTAGATTTTACCTCACATGGTTGCCGTTTTGGTGCCGCTCTTAAATTGCACCTATTCTCGACCCTGACTTGCTCTTCATCGCATGATTTTATTTTGTAAAGTCCATTTTTAGCATCTAATACTTCATCTATTATCCACCTTTCACTATACCACTCATCCTGCATCTTGCATCTCCCTATCTTAACATTATTCTTTAACAAAACTTCTTGTCCAACTCTCCAGTCAGGTACTTTCGCCTTTTCCTCTCTTTGTTTCCTTGTCATACTTTTTTGTTTATTTTCATTTTCTTTTGCTACTTCCCATATAGTTTTTTTAATCTCTCCCAATTTAGCCATCCAATCATCTACAGTTTCATCGATTTCATTTACTTCTACTGGGTCGCACGGCATCTTCGGTTCCCTACCAAACAATAAGTGGAAAGGTGAATGACCTGTGGTAGCGTGTGGGGTCATATTATAGTGCGAAACAAGTGCAGATACGTGTTCCGGCCACTTCTTTTTTTCGCGTTCGTCTAAAGTTACTAATAATCCATGTAATGTCCGATTGAATCGCTCACAACACCCATTTCCCTGTGGATGATACGCCGTCGTCCTGATTTTCTCCACCCTATAACTTCTGCACAATTGTTTGATCAATGAGCTTAAGAAATTCTTTCCCTGATTTGACAGAAGTTTATCTGGGGTCCCGAACTTATCAAAAATGTGTTCTTTCAAAATTTTTGCAACTGTTGCGGCCTTTTGATCTTTAGTCGGAAAAGCAAAACTAAATATTGTGAATACATTAGTTATAATCAACACATTTTCTATCCCCTGACGTGTATCCAATACTGTAAAATCTATGGCCAACATTTCCCATGGTTTTCCAGCCTCGATCTTGCCCATCGGTGTGCAGGGCTTTGGAGTCTCGGCCTTCGCTACACAGCATCTCTCGCACCTCTTGATATATTCTCCCACCGATTCCGACATACTTGGCCAAAATCCCCTACTTCTGACTAGCGCAAGAGTTCTGTTCCTTCCTTGGTGACCCCAGTCATCGTGACATGCCTGCAACAGCTTGTACTGCAATCCTGGTGGTAAAACCGGCCTAATTCTCCATAAATTTACTCCCACACTCATCTTATGCCAGACTATTCCATCTTCCACTTATAAATTTTGTTTTACTCTATGCAGTTTTCTAAATTCTTCGTCCTCCAACATTTTCTTTAGCTCATCTGTTGTCATTTTGGTTGTTAAGAACGTCATTATGTTATTAAAGCATTTAATTTCCTTTTGATACTCTTTCAACTCTTCCGTCGACCATAGCTCTACCCCCATGACTTCCTCTGCTGTTCCCATTACTGTAAACTCCTCCTCTCCATCGCTTTCCAATTCCTCAGGTAATCTGCTTAATTCATCTGCTATTGTATTGTCTTGACTAGGTTTGTACTTTATTTTGAAATCAAACTGCTGTAATTCACTCACCCACTGACTTTCTACTGCACCCAGTTTTGAGGTTTCTAAGTGACTTAATGGGTTGTTATCTGTGTATACAGTAAATTCCTTTCCCACTAAGTAATCTTTAAATTTATTGCATACAGCCCATTTTAATGCTAACAGTTCCAGTTTTCTGGAACTATAGTTTGTCATATTTTTTTCTGATCTTCTTAGTCCCCTGCTAGCGTAACAAACTGGGTGAATTTTACCGTCGTATTTTTGCGACAAAACTGCGCCCAATCCTTTAAAACTGGCATCGGTCTCTAGAATGAATTCCCGTGAAAAGTCGGGACATTTTATTACCGGTGCTGTAATTAATTTCTTCTTTAAAGTCTCAAATGCTTTTTGATAAATTTCATCCCACTCCTTCGAAATTTATCTTCGTGAATCACCTGACATAAGTTGATGAAGTGGCGCCGCAATCTGAGCAAAATCTTTAATAAATTTCCTGTAAAATGAACAGAACCCTATGAACGCCCTCACATCCTTGACCGTCTTTGGCAATGGCCATGACTTCACTGCATCTACCTTTGCTGGCTCTGTGCTAATCCCTTCTCCAGACACTTCGTATCCTAGGTAAACCACTCTATTTGCAAACAACTTGCATTTATTTGGTTTGAACTTTAAACCATATTTCCTCATACGCTTAAATAATTCTTCCAGTCTCTCTAAATGTTCCTCCACCGTACGACTAAACACAATGACGTCATCCAAATATACTAACAAAGTATGAAATATTTTGTCTCCTAATATACGTTCCATATATCTTTGGAAGGTGCTAGGACTATTTGAGAGTCCCATTGGTAACCTTTTAAACTCGTAATGGCCAAAGGGAGTGCTAAAGGCAGTTTTTTGTTGATCTTTGGGATGGACCTCAATTTGATGATAACCCGCGGCTAAATCAAAAGTAGAGAAAAGGCGAGCTCCCTCTAGTGCCTCGACCGTCTCATTAATTCGCGGTAGCGGAAAAGCGTCCCTTATCGTGTACTTATTCAGTTGCCTGTAATCGACACACAGTCTAAGTGACCCGTCTTTCTTTCTTACTACCACTATCGCTGCGGAGTAAGGACTCACGCTTGGGGTTATAACTCCTTGTTACACAACTCATTTATATGATTTTTCACCTCAGAAACTTGATGCGGCGGGATTCGTCTGTATGGCACTCTTATTGGCTGGTCTGTCATTAGTGGTATAACATGCTGTACCCCCATAGCTGTACCAATTGGTCCATTTTCCTCTGCAAAAATATCACTGAATTCCCACAATAGTTTCTCTAACCTTTCTCTCTGCTTCCTATTTAAACATTCTTCATTTATCATTACATCTGCTTTCTTATCTGTCGCTTTTATCTCTACATTTCTTACTTCCTTCTCTTCTACTTTGTCTATTTCAGTGATCTTGCCTTTTCGCCAGTTCCTCCTAAGCTTGACAACATTTCCTGAAAGATTAGCAATTAGTGCGAAACCCTTCCCATGCTCAATCCTCACTACGGTAGGCAATGCCACAATCCCCTCTGGAACCCATCCTTCATGAGAACTCAGAAGAGGCTCTCCCAATACTTCCTGTGATTTTACCCGTCTTAGTTGAGGAATATTTACCGGTACTAATCTCACAGTTTGTCCTGGTATAATAGGAATCTGACTTTACGCTGTTAGTACAAAACCTCGATTATCTTCTACATTTAACTGACCTAATCTATTTATATCACTAATATAATCCCGCACGTTCTCTTCACCAGCACCTGCTCTGCTTAACTTATACATGACCGGCCATATTTCTGCAACTTCTGATAAAATATTCATACCCCATAAACAATTGTAATTTTCTCCTACCTCATCACACACAAGCAATGCTACATTTTCCACTTCAACCCCGCACATCTCTAATGTAACAATTACTTTGCCTCTACATGGGACCAAACTTCCTCCCACTGATCTTATCTTAGCGTTTGACCTTTGTAGTATTATTCCATTCTTCTTCAAGAAAGTCTCGTAGAAAAAAGCACTAATTACAGATACTTCTGCACCTGTATCGCATAACCCCATCATCTCTACTCCTTCTATACTCACAGCTATCTGAGGAGTCTTTGCCTTTATCTTAACAATATCTTCCACTTCTCTTCTACTTACTTTACAAAACTTCTGCCCGCCGTTCGCAACACACTCAGCTACATCATTGGGTCCCCCGGGTTGGCGGTCGTCTTTCTCCCCGTTGGACCCTCTTAGTTTCCCGACTAGCCTGTACCCGTGCCCTGCCTTTCTTCCGACGTGTCATTTCGTCGTTGGTATTTCACGGTAAAATTTCTCTGTTTGTACGACTCTTGAGGACACCATGCTATCCCGTGTTCTTTACTTCCACACCGATAACATCCTCTTTCTCGCCAGTTTTCCCTTGGCCCATCACTTCTAGCTTCCTTCCCTCCTCTTTCTATATTCCAATTCATTCTTTCACTCTCTCTCGATCTGTCACTTTCTACTACTTTCATACCTTTCATAAAAGAATGCCATTCGCTCTCTTTTGCTGCTATCCATTCTATCCACTCTTCTAGCTTCTCATTCGGTCTCTCTTCTATCCTAATTAAGAGCTTTATACCTAGTGCAGGCACTCTCATGTTTCTTGCTACACGCTCTCCGACCATTCTGTCACTCATCTCCCGTTCGCTCTGACGAACCAGTTCAGCAACTTCCATTATTGCATCCAAAAATTCCCACACAGTTTCACCTTCCCCCTGCTTTCGCGCTGTCATTAGCTCGTACAATTCCCATACTGACACCTTCTTTCCATACACTTTCCTAAGTTCTTTCAAAATATCTTCTACACTGTCCCACTCTCGCTTAATGTTGAATATTCGTTCAGCTGCGGCGTCATGTATGTGATTTAATACAAACCTGATTCTATCTTCCTCGTTGCCTGCCACTTGTCCTATCACTCTTATCTTTTTTATCCACCTATTGACATCACCTTCTCCCCTAAAAACATCAATAACCGGATTATCCTTAATAACCACAGAATTTCCCATTAGACTTTGGTGTAATGCTAAACTTTCCAAAATTCCCAATGTCCTATTTAACCTTTCATCTATCATAGCACCATCCACTCTACTCGACTCTGCATTCGGTATAGCGTCACGAAAATCTCCCTCAATCACTGAATTGCCACAGTTTCCGCCACGTTTATCGGATTTAAGTTCTCTATAAATCATGAATAGTAAGTGAATAACCAACAACCCCACAATTAACCCCAGCAAGCCACATATGTGCTCCTGCGTTTCCATCCTTTTACCAACTATTAAATGAGAACAATCGAGAGGGAACGCTCTGCTACCAATTGTAAAGGTTGAAAAAGAGATCTTGATTACTGGCCTGGGCCCGCCACCAGTACAACCTTTTGCGGATCACCTCTTCGTTGTTCAGATTTAATATTGGGTTTTAAGGAAAAGAAACTTTTAATATCCAGATTTATTACTCTATTTCACACTACACGCACAATACACACAATACAAAATTATAAAAAAAATAAATGTAAACCCGCAAAATAATTCAAATGATGAAACAATAAAATATTATCTGTTACCCCTATTTTTGTGCACTTATTATGTATTACTATGTGACCAATGTAACCTTAAAGTTCACTGTTTCCTTAATATCTTACGTAAAGTCCGGGTGTGATACGTTTTACTTTTTCTTTTCCACTTCTCACTTTTCTTCACTTTCTCTCCTCTTCTCTATCTTCAGACTTATAGCTGCTTCTCCTCCTCACTCCTCACGCCTCACGCCTCACGCAGGCAGAAGGGCGTACTTTGTGACGTGGATCAGCAATGTTACAATACACACCGGAAACCCGAGGATTTGTAAGAGTTATGGTTGATTGTCCCCTCGGGTGGGTGTGTCTCGTCTGGGCAGCTGTCTGAGAGTGAATGGGACGTCACGCTAGGGGATTCCCCGGGACATTCATTGTTTTATTTTCATCAGTTCGTTCATGTGATTTTCTTTTGTTATATTTTATTTGCACATTACTCTAGTTCAATTTATTTTCGTTGGTCACATTTTCTTGATTTTCTATTTATGTTTTTTTTTTTTTTTTTTCTTTGGTTACGGAATGAATATTGTTCACTCATTAGGTCACTTACTTGTTAAGAAATAATTACAATGATTACATAGAAAAAAATATATATATAATGTAAGAATAACAAAACACACACCACATTCAACATTCATTTACTCGTCCAACATTTTATTTCATTCGATTGCATACATCCTCACATACATACGTCACTGCTTCACGGGGCTTCGTTCGCACTTCGACTCGCACACTCATTCACTCCTAGCAGTCGCTACGCTCACGTAGGATAACTGCCATTTGACCTTGTTTATGACAATGTCCTTCTCTTGCATTCCTTACCCTTTCATATATATATATATATATATATATATATATATATATATATATATATATATATATATATATATATATATATATGTGTGTGTGTGTGTGTGTGTGTGTGTGTATACATATACATACCTACATATATATATATATATATATATATATATATATATATATATATATATGTGTGTGTGTGTGTGTGTGTGTGTGTGTGTGTGTGTGTGTGTGTGTGTGTATGTATACATATACATACCTACATATATATATATATATACACACACACACACACACACACACACACACACATACACACACACACACACACACACACACACACACATATATATATATATATTTATATATATATATATATATATATATATGTATATACGAATATATATATATATATATACATATATATATATATATATATATATATATATATATATATATATATATATATATATATATATATATATATATATATATATATATATACGAGATATATATGTGTATATATTCATATATAATTTGATAGATAGATAGATAGTTAGATAGATAATTATAGATATAGATATTTTTATATTTACACTATATATATATATATATATATATATATATATATATATATATATATATATATCATCATCATCTGGGGGCTAACGCCGATGGGCAAGCCGCCAGGCAGGGACTCACGACAGGTTTGATCGATCTGCCCAATCCACGACCTCCTAGGTCGTCCCACAGGCCCCCTCCACCCAGGGTTGTCTTGTACAGAGACAACCTGATGGGCAGGATCATCTTGGGGGAAGCAAGCCAGATGGCTGTATAGCCTGAGTTGGCGATCCCACATTGTTCAGGTAACAGGTCGTGTGCCAGTCTCATGGTGCAACCGTTCGTTGGACACGTCCCGCCAACTGTACCTCATGATCCGGCACAAGGACCTATTACAGGTCATCAAGACGAGACTCCAAGGCACAGGATAATGTCCAGGTTTCACAACCGTTTAGCAAAATTGGCATTATCAGGGCCTTGAAAACCCATAGCTTGGTCCTTTT
>NC_091571.1:16848621-16851121 GCF_042767895.1 Penaeus vannamei | reverse complement strand
ATATATATATATATATATATATATATATATATATATATATATATATTATATAGATATAGGGGCCGACAGTAAATGGGAGAAGGAACTGGATTACTCCACACCATAATTTTTTACCCTTTTACATAAAGGCGTAATGGACATAGGAAAGCAGAAAAAATATTTTCTTCACTTATTCCATAATGTTTACCTTCGTCAAATTGAATATCATAAACAGAATGACATCCACTTTCATCTAACCCACATTTCCATAATAATTCTAAGTTGGTGGTGTTTTCCCTCCCCATGTTTGCAATAATGTCAAGTGCAGACTGCTGAGCTAACAATAACCGATTTGTAGTGTGATTTACAAGGGCCTGTAAGGGAATGCATACTTTAAATTCTTCTGTCGATATGTTATTAGTATAGGATTTTTGCTTTTCTTGTAGAATTGCATTGTAAGGTGGATATATGTTTTTATTTCTCTTTTTGTGTTCCTTTCTTAAGTATACATAACTGTCTTTTCTTAAATTAGTGTTTACAATAACTGCAAGGGCTTCTGATGGTGTAAATTGTATTTCACTAGGCATTTGCAGTTTAAAGTTTAACTTTGTTGAACGGGTTGCAATCATTTCCTTGCATAATTTTGATGCATTAATATTACCAGCCTCCCGAAAGTTCATTTGACTGCCATAAGCTAATTCCTCTGCCGTATAGTTTGAGCGCATGTTTTCTGTTCTGCGTCCTTTTGAACGTTCACTTAAGGATAAGAAATGTTCGAAGGGTCTACCACGAGTCTGCTCTGGCATTTGCCGGTTATCACTAGAATCGTTGTTTCCAAGAGGTGCATCAGGTTTATCTAACTTTATATTTCCATTTAGCCATGTCTGGTACTTTTTCCTAAAAGAATCCGCCATGCGCGCTGAGTTCTGCCAGTATTTGTTAAACAAATGCTTTAGTAATCTCAGAGCACCATTCTGCATAGTATTAGCGTGCCTGTGTTCTTGTTGATGTTCTTGGATGATGTCTGCTATAACTTGATCAAGAGTATGGCCATTGCGGTGTCTGATGTACACGTCTATTATATCTCTCCTGATTGTATTCTCCATCTGAAATGGTGTATATTTTTTAGTGATGATAATGATAACCATACTTATAGTACAGGAGCTAACAGAGATTTATATTATATTTTCAGTACATCGACCATTTTGGTGTCAAATAGTTCAGTGTTTTAGTCTGATCATAACAACTGCATTCTTAAGCATTGTAATTTATGCAAAATCACTTAAGTGGCACTACTTTTTTGTTTAATTTATATTTCGAGTACATCAATCAAACTTCGTAGGATTATTGTTTAGTTATCGCTGATCAACAACATACTTTTTAAGTGACGTTTTTTAAGAACGATAAAAATAAGCAGGATTTGTGAGCTCACTGAATCAAATGCAAGCTAAATGGAGTGTGACTATGTATATGAGGTAGGCCTATCGTTATTTACATCGTTGATTTCGTGGTTTCCTGTCACCATGTTACCATTACAATACCTAAACCTTTCATTATAAAGGAGGCAATTGCCAAATATTCTACTTATAATCTTTGAAAGTTATTTTTAAATATTACATATATGATTTGCATTCGAGACTGCCGCGTTCAGAAATCCCGCTTATTTGTATCGTTCATAAATGGTTTAGCACGGAAATCCGTTTAAGAGTTATATATCATAGATCAGTGAAATCTAAACATTATTCATACGAAGTTTGGTTGGCGTACTCGACATGTAATTTAAACTTAAGTTAGCTTCCGGACTATTAAAGGTCTACATCCAACCATGCTTTAAGCTATTAGAACAGGGACTTGGATGTAGCTTCGCTATCGGGATGATAATACCGTAAGCTTATTTAATCATAAAGGCTGTCCAAAAAAATGATTACGATGGTTTTCTCGGTTTACGTTACGCTTAACTAAACCTACCTTAACTTCATCTAGGAGGAACAGTTTTTATATGGAACTGAAATCAACGTTTTCTCTTTCTTTTACATCTGGCGAAATCATTTTAAAATCACTAATAGCTACACTCAAAAATATTTCCATAATAAGTAAAGTAACACGTTTAATTACCTTCAAAGACAGAAGAACTAAGCGAGTGTTGCCGTCTTGCGTTCGCCAATAGAAAACGTAGACAGCGAAGCAGATGCCGGCGGGAATTTCAAACGTGCATCATGTAGCGAGACAGAATGTTTTTTGGGGAAAATTCTCTTTATATGAAAATCTGCAGATTTCTGCAAGATATTCATACTGAATATAATCATATAATTATTATTGTTTCTTAATAATGTGAAAACATGACTTAACATTGCTGAACATTTGTTGTATTACTGTTTTACTACAGTCATTTATATTGTCTAATGTAATAAGTATAACTGGAAAAATATATTTTCAATGAAAATCTTGTCCTATTTAATATTAATAATGGCTGCATTAACATCATTGGCCTTCTCTTGTGATCATGGCATTGATAATGCAT
>NC_091571.1:16803621-16806121 GCF_042767895.1 Penaeus vannamei | reverse complement strand
AATATACTTAGTCCCATATCAGAGAGTACAGAATGGTCAATACCAGACAGATTATCTGCTGCATTATGCCTGCCAGACACCCCCAAACTTGAAACATTTAGAGACTAAGGGTGGAATTCCTAAAGGCCGTTTAGCAAAGGCAACGTTTGAAAATAAACTCGGCCTATTTACAGATCTGAGGTAATTAAATGCAGGCCTCGAAACTGATTAATCAGAACTTACAACTCCTAATCACCCTTTATGAATTAGACCCTTAATGTTTAATCCACTGGTGTTTTATAGAAAAAGGTGAGATGCATGCCTACCAATTGTCAATACTGTTCTCCCCACGGTCACATAACATCATAACATTGGCATGATAAGACACTGCCATTTGTTTATCTCAAATGATGATGGAGGTCAATCTCTGTATGCATACATACTCACTCACACTCTCACTCTCACTCTCTCTCTCTCTCTCTAAACTATATATAGTAGTTTCCGTTTAAACTGTTGGTCTGCAGGAGCAACGGACCCAGGTTAACCCAAAGTAGATAGGTGCAGCAAATGAAATTTCTTAGCACTTGTGAAAGTGCTGTGGGGGCACTGTATATGCCGTGTTTTCAGATCCTTGGGACACTGGATAATCATCATTTGAGGAAATACATTCCTTTGCACAAATGGAATGTAGTTGATCCTTTTCTAGTCGATGGTTACTGGTTTAGGGTTAGAGGAAAATAAAAGTGCTAGACATCAAAGGTCATATAACACTATAAAAGGTCATATACCACTATGGCAAAGGATTGTGGCAAAAAGGGGAAAACTGAGTTAATGCTTGGAATAAAATATGTTGGATGTTAATGGTTATAGAGCATTGTAGGATTGCATGGTAGTAACTAGGGTAAAAAGGGCGTAAATGGAGTAAAGCAGAGGTCATTAAAAGAGGAAAGGGTTAAGGGCATAGGGCGACTTGATGAAATGGAAAGTATCTGTGGCTGAGGAAGGATGAGGAATATTGTTTACAGATAACTGACAAAAATCATTGGGTTAAGCGGTTAGGGAAGGCTGTTGGAAAAGTAGAAGAATCCAGGGAATGAGATAATGAAACTAGTGAAGGTGGGAACGGATCAGGAAGAATGTCAAAAGGGAAAGGATCCAGAAAAGGACACTTGCGACAGAAGGGATTCACCTGAACATCCAGGTAGGAGTAGTAAGGTTAATGGGGAATGGAAAGAGTATGGTGCACATGAAAAAGGAGAGGATGGGGTGTGTTGAAAGAGAGTGGAAGGAAGAAGGTAGGGGGAACTTGAGGATTATGGATATTGACAAATACTTTGAATATAGAGGAAATAGGAATAGAGGGATTGGAGGGGGGATGAGGGAGCAGAGCATTCTCTTGGGTCATCTTTAGGAAGTTTTGGAAGTCTTCAAGAGTTTCTGGAGAAGGGTTGGGTGGGAATATCTGAGAAACAAAGGTTCTCTTGTGAGAAGAGGTGACAGATGTGTGAGGAATATAGGAAAAGGAGGGTGAAGGAGATGTGGTTGGAAAAGATTGAGTGGAACGTTAGGGTTACCTGGTGCAACAAGTAAAGTGAGAAGATGGTGTAGGCATCAGGGAAGTGGTAAACATTGGAGTATCTGGATTTAAACTGGAAAAGGAATTTGACTGGGGGAGAGGGGGAATAGAGGTAGGATGGTTTGGGATAGAGGGAAGAGATATTGGGGGAGATATTGAGACATCTTGGGAAGTTGGAGGGGAGCAGACCCAAGGATAGCTTTGGAATAGGTAGAGATAGAAAAATCTTGTCGAGCTTCTTGTCTTCAAACTAGTTTGAATCTGAGAACTGCTAACTCAGTTTGTTGTCAGGGCAGTTCCTATAAAAGGCATTATGGGAGCCACTATAATTTGCCCTTGTGAATGGCTGAGAAAAGCAATTTGAAGGGTCATGACCAGGTTGGGTACATAGAGGGCTGTGGAGTGACAGTGTTTGGCTGGGTGGCAAAAACCCTAACATTTCTGATCTTGTTCCTGTCTGGATCTTGGGATCTGCTGAACTCAGCGACCTATTTGAGACTGAAGAACTAGCAAGTCGAGAGGTTGAGAATGACGAGTATGAAGATTATGGATCTGAGGTAAAATGGAGCACCAGGCAGCATGTACCTTTTATTGAAAGTTAGTTTTATTCAGTGTTTCATCTACATCAGTTATCCAAGAGCAGAGAGGGGGGTGGGTCACTTATGGGCATGTTTGACAGGCATTATACAGTGGGTAATTTGTCTGGTATAACCCATTCTGTATTCTCTGATACGTGTCAGAGTATATGAACTTTGTTTCAAGTGGTACCAATAATGTTTGATCCAACCTAAATTTTTAGGCCCTTTTGGTTGTCTGGCGGGCCTAAAGCAGGTGGCAGTATGTCTGGCAAGGGTCATTATGTACTTGGTAGAATGTTACTTTTCATTCAATAATAGTTTCATTCAGTACCTTTCATGTTTCATCTACATTACTGTTGCCAGAGCG
>NC_091571.1:16773621-16776121 GCF_042767895.1 Penaeus vannamei | reverse complement strand
TACAATCTATGATTGCACTTTTTTGTCAGTGTGAATAGTATTGGCACATTCCCAAGGGTGGGATTCAAAGAGTATATTTTGCATTCTTAAGTGGCTTAACCCATTAAATGGACACTTAAGAATTGCTGTTCTTGATTCACGATGATCTATTAAACAGTTTGAGACCTATTTGAAAGATGTACTCAAATTGTGAATCAACACTCACCTTGCCAGGGCGGTGTCAGTGAGTACATTTTGTGGGTTAATACAGGAAATGGATACTTAAGAATGACTGATCTGTATTTAGGATGACATATGTTTCATGGATGTACTCAAATTGTGGATTAAAAATGCTAATTAGCGTTAATTAGGTCGTTCTTAAGCGACCTAATACAGAAATTGAAAACCTAAGAATTGGGAATTCTGACTTACACTCATACAGAGAACATTTTAAGACAAGTTTGAAAGATGTGAACTGAGACACAATTAGGGGGTCTTTAGTGCCCCCCCCCCCCCGGTTGCTTTGCAGAATTGCGGAACTTAAGAATTGCCTTTTGGGGTCTGCTATCACAGATGCATACATTCCAGGCCTCAAACCTTTTGTTTACATGTATAGACATATATAAGTATAGATGTACATATAAAAAATCTTCGCTCGTACACTAGAAAACAAGTTCGGTTAATGCTGCATTAACTGAAATACTGAAATAAGTTCCCCTCTGACTAAGTAAAGCTTGGTTTATCCCACTGTAATTTTTATAATTCTGTGATTGCTGCTTATGTAGGGTTAGATTCTTTCGGCTAGTACTTAGTGCTTTTTTCTCCCCTAAACAACCCGTTAAAGAGCTTACTTTTCTACTGAGAATATTTAAGGGGATGTTGTTATATTTTTCCCTTAATTTCATGCTGGATGGTAGGCAATCAATGTGCAGTAATGGAAACACAATCATCAAACAGTTGAGCAATGGCCGTGTGCGCGGACTAATTGCACTGATAAGTGATTGCAATGTTTGCATGTACTGTGCAAGTAACGATAACAAAGGACATTTTTCAAACATGTTTTATCAATGTTTAAGATTCTCAAGGCTATTCAGTGTGAAATAAACAATGACGCATTGCTGGTCGAATTGTTCTATAAATCGTTTTCAGTAAGAAGATAAGGAAGCCATATGGCTAAGGGCTAAACAGTATATAGATAGATAAAGAGAGGTAGATAGACACACACACACACACACCCACGACACCCCACACATATGCACTTATGCATACTCATACATTCATGTACCATTATCTAGGTGGAACAAGGACCGCTTAGGGTAGCTGACTAAAGTTTCCCCTAAAGTTTCGGAATCACGTGCAGTACGGTAATTCACAACTAGTTACAAATAATTTGTTAGCTTGAAACTATGAGGTTAGATCTTTCATTTTTCATAATTATATTATATAGTTTGCCGAGTCTTGATAAACTTGCCTCACAATCCCATGGGAGATACTGTCTTCATATCTGGTGAATGTTTAAAGACAAAGGAGATGAGATTGAACCGATCGTGACAAAAAAATTCAATAGTCTGGAACCAAATGTCGGAGGGTGAATGGGAATGAAGGCTCTATTATGATCACTTTCCTTTTGCTTTTGCATGTCGCCTTTAACTTCATTTTGCAGTTACCGAAGCTCACCATTATCATTAACAGGAACACATTTTTTTTCTCTCGAGATAAAGGATTAGTGCTAGAATATAACCGGTTTTAAAGTCGCCCGACTCATACTGCTTAGCTGAACATGTAAAAATGGACTATGCAATGGAGACATATGTTATACTACTCAGGGCCTAATATATATATATATATATATATATATATATATATATATATATATATATATATTTACACACACACACACACACACACACACACACACACACACACACACACACACACACACACACACACACACACACACACACACACACACACACACGAACACATATATAATATATATATATATATATATATATATATATATATATATATATACATGTGTATATATATATATATATATATATATATATATATATATATATATATATATATATATATATATATATATAGTAAGAAGAGGTGGATCAATACGGCCGTGAAGAATCGCATGTTTATTGGCAAACGTTTCGAAGGCTTCAGCAGTCCTTTGTCAATGCTGAAATAACCAGACAATAGGGTCAATTAGACAATGTAAATAAAATAGTACAGATTCTGGTTTTAAGAAACAACGTGAAACTAAATAATATAAAACACAGTGATAAAAACACGAAAGAATACGAAAAATATGAATACAAACAAAGTACATAAACTCAGAACAAGGGTATAAATACAAAAATACAATTCATATATATGGAATGCACAAGAAAGTAAAAAAACTAACCAAAAATAGGTGATTTATGGTGATGCTGTTGTTATGTTGTTCAACTCAGGTTTCATCTTTTTAATCAGCAAGGATTCTGAGGTGATGAGGTCTTGCCGTGAG
>NC_091571.1:16749190-16753121 GCF_042767895.1 Penaeus vannamei | reverse complement strand
TATATATATACACATATATATATATATATATATATATATATATATATATATATATATATATATACATACATATATATATATATATATATATATATATATATATATATTTATATATATATATATACATATATATATGTATGTATGTATATGTATACACACACACACACACACACTCACACACACACACACACACACACACACACATATATACATATATATATACATATATATATACATATGTACTTTTACTTATATACACATACAATTTATACTTTATACTTATATGCATATATACACACAAAGTGGTCCACGAGCCATCACTTGAATAAGAGATAAGTTTGAAACCAATGTATGTGTTAAGAAAGTCCCCGAGAAGCGTTTCAGAAGACCACGAACACCGACAACCCTAATTAAGCAAGTTGCTGGAAATGTATCACCAAAGTTGAAGGAAATCAGTGCGGCATTTCAAAATTGTCTGTCCAGCGGTTTTTGAAATGTTATCAATGGAAAAGTTACATTCCAAGATTAGTCCATGCTAGTAATGGCGATGATCCAGACCGAAGAATGCAGTATCGCGAGCAGTCCTTGGCATGATGTGTATCAGACGCACACTTTCCAACAAACTCCCTTGTAAACTGTTTCAAATTCAACTACCTTTTAACAATACCAGTAGCATTTTGGAATTAATTTTCTTGGCTCAAAGCTTAGTCATATTGCAATCATTATTTGCAAAGGGTTTCATTTAGAAATCAAAATAATCCCTCTTTCTCTCATTTTTCTCTCTTTCTCCCCCTCTCCCTGTCAGCTTTCTCAGGGATTGGTAAGCAAGACAAAGGTCATTTACTAAGAAATGGCCTTCAACCTCCTCAGCAAGACAATAAATTGTTCCTTGTGCCTTCTCAACAGTGACCCAGTTCTGCGCTCCTGAGAACGGTGCAAATCCCGATCTGTCAGAAGAGCCGCACAACACGCATCTATAGCTTCTAGAGTCTCCTTCGAGATAAAATTCTGTCTTGCTCTTGGGTGTTTACCAATCGATTCTTCAGCTGCATCGTTTCGCAATTCAAGGTGTAGCACAGAAGTACAGGGTCTGTCAAATTATCCAGTGCTGTGAAACAACCAGAAATTGCCTCAGCAATTCCCTGGAACACACTCCCCCTCCCTCAGCCTGTCCAAATGAAAATCCCTATGGTGGTCGTTGGACTGATGGGGAGTTTGAAGTGGACCCGAAGGGTAGCCACAACAAATCTATGGTGAGTACCACAGAACTCCCATACACCCTGCAGTTCTGGAGAATCCTTGGAGTGCTAACGAGGATGTGGTCGATATCCTTGGCTGTATTTCCTGCATCGCTGTACTACGTGTGTGTGTGTGTGTAGGTATATATATATGTGTATAATGTATATATATATATGTATATAAATTATATATATATATATATATATATATATATATATATATATATATATATATATATATATATAAATGTATACATAATATATATATATATATATGTATATAAACTATATATATATATATATATATATATATATATATATATATATATATATATATATATATATATATATATATATATATATTAGGTAGGTGCCGGTATAGCCTGACTTAGCGGTCACATTATGCAAGCAACAGATCCCCATGCCAGTCTCACGGTGGAAACGTCGGTTAGACACAAATTCCTGCCAACTGTACCCCAAGATCTAACATAGGGGCTTGTTACAAAAGGTATTGAGATGTGACTTCAAGGCACTAGATAACAACCAGGTTTCGCTTCCATAGAGTAAAACTGGCAGTATCAAGGCCTTACAGACACACGTAACTGCATAGATACCAGCATATCCAAAAACTCTTACTGACTGAGTTCATGGCCCCTGCTGCCAGACCAATTCGTCTATTGACATTGGTCTGACAGCCTAGAGAAATGAACTGTACTAAAAAAGGTATGTAAAGTTGTGTATGATGTAAACGTCCTCGCCGCAAGTACGTATCGACTGAACAGGTTCTCCTAATGGTGCGTTCGGAACTGCTCGTCTATCTCGTCCAGACCAGTTGGACGAAATGTTTTGACGGTTCGGAACCTCCACTATCTCGTCCCGGACAAGTAGTCTAGCTCGTCCAACTCGCCCTCCTGCGAAGGTGGGCGAGCAGGACAAGATGACGTCACAATAGCATTTGTATATAAACATTGATAGTTGCAGGTAAACACAAGATATAGGCGGGTAATTTTATGACCCTTTATTGGTGTTATCAAAGGATATTTTTGTGTTTGTTACAGGTGTTAAATATGCATCAAAGGAGTTACAAAACCTATGTCACGTGTAAAATAAAGACACCGGTGTGATTAAAAAAAAAAAAAAAAAATGTTTACATACGAGCCAGTTGCATTCTGGGCAGAAAGGGTCTTGGAGATTCCGAACGCGGCCCACTTGTCCTGCTGGTCCTGGACAAGATGTCTGGACGAGCAAGTCGAGCAGTTCCGAACGCAGCATAATAGACCCCCAAAATCCTGGATCTTGGTCTTAGCCCAGGAGACCTACAATAGAATATGGACTTGCTATTAATCCAATAATCCATGGAATTTCGCTGTCTTAGAATCTCCAATAACGATTTGCGATGTACCGAATCAAATGCCTTCTTTAGGTTGATGTAGGCTGTGAGTAGCCCACGACCGAACTCACGATGACGTTCTACAATGATTCGAATCGCTAAGATAGTCTATTGTGGACGCCAGGAATTAATCTAGATTGGGCCAGACTTTGGTATCTTAGCAGGTGGTAGCAGGCGAAAACCTTGTCTCGTATACTGAGCAATGTGATGCCACAGTAGTTGCTACAGTCCCACCGATCCCCTTTCTCATTCCAGAGGGGGATGGCCACGTCCCTCTACAGGTCAGGGGGGATAATACCGGACTGCCAAATGGCAGCCAGGACAGCATGCAAGCTCCGTGCCATAGACTCACCCCCAGCCTTTAGCAGTTTAGCAGGAATATCGCATATGCCTGCAGCTTTCCCGCCCTTCAGCTTAGAAAATGCCTCACCTCATCCAGGGTAGGGGGATCTTCAATAATGGGTGGGTCAGGCACAGGGAATGTGACATTCCTTGCATCTAGACTAACTGCTGGGGGTTCTACCTGATACAGTTGCTTAAAATATTCAGGCCAACGTTCACGAACCCCATGATCAGATGACCTGTTCATCCACAGAGTGAACTGCAGATACCCGTGAGGAAGGATGGGAGTTCAGTTCTTTCAGGGCTTGGTAGAAAGGACGAGGACCATTTACTAGGAAATGGCTTTCTACTTCCTTGGCAAGATTCCCTTCTCAGCAGAGTCCGAGCCCTGCTCACCAAAGAACAGAGGTAATTCCTATTGCCGTTCAGATGAGCCATGCGTCACGCACCTATGGCCTCTGTCTCCTGCGAGACGAAATTCTGCCTCGTCCTCGAGCGTTTCACGCTTAAAGGAACCCCACAGGGCTACCTAGTCTCTCGGGTTTTCAAGCTCTGTCATCTGATCAGAGATTGCTGCAATGAGCCTACAGACACACAGAGACTCTCCTCTTCCCCCAATCTGTCCAGCTGAAACGCCCTAGAGTGGCCATTGGAGACACGGGGGGGAGGGATTGAAGTGAACTATCAGGGTCGCAACAACCAATGTACGGTCAATGCCACACAAGTCGTCACTCCTGTGAGCTCTTCAGTTTTGAACGATACTCCAGCGAGTGCTAAGAAGGATATGTTCGATCTCTTTGGCCACAATACCTGTATCGCAGTAACAAGTCCAGCGATATCTCTCTCTCTCTCTCTCTCTCTCTCTCTATATATATATATATATATATACATATATATATATATATAATATATATATAATATACATATAATATATATATGTATATATATATATTATATATAT
>NC_091571.1:16731690-16734190 GCF_042767895.1 Penaeus vannamei | reverse complement strand
GGTATTATCAATTTGAGTCTCTCGAAATAGAGCAGTAGCCGAGAGAGGTTTGGTCAAACGAAATTGGTACTAATTGCGGAGTACCGGATCATGTAAAGAATGATAGGGCATATGAAGAACTGGACTCCCTGCTGCGTTTCGCCCCTGGGGACTCCCAAAAGGGGAAAATAAATTAAGCTGGATCAAACATTATTGGTACCACCTGAAATAAAGTTCATATACTTTAACACATCTGAGAGAGTTCAGAATGGGCAATACCAGACAAATTAACTGCTGCATTATGCCGGCCAGACACGCCCAAAAGTGACCCACCCCATCTGCTCTGGCAAAATTAATGAAGATGAAACACGAAAGGTACTGAATGAAAGGTAACATTCTACCAAGTACAAAGTGACCCTTGTCAGACATACTGCCAGCTGCATTAGGCCCGCCAGACACCCAAAAAGTGCCTAAAAATTTAGGCTGGATCAAATATTATTGTTACTTGAAAAAAAGTTAATATACTTAGTCCCATATCAGAGAGTACAGAATGGTCAATACCAGACAGATTATCTGCTGCATTATGCCTGCCAGACACCCCCAAACTTGAAACATTTAGAGACTAAGGGTGGAATTCCTAAAGGCCGTTTAGCAAAGGCAACGTTTGAAAATAAACTCGGCCTATTTACAGATCTGAGGTAATTAAATGCAGGCCTCGAAACTGATTAATCAGAACTTACAACTCCTAATCACCCTTTATGAATTAGACCCTTAATGTTTAATCCACTGGTGTTTTATAGAAAAAGGTGAGATGCATGCCTACCAATTGTCACTACTGTTCTCCCCACGGTCACATAACATCATAACATTGGCATGATAAGACACTGCCATTTGTTTATCTCAAATGATGATGGAGGTCAATCTCTGTATGCATACATACTCACTCACACTCTCACTCTCACTCTCTCTCTCTCTCTCTAAACTATATATAGTAGTTTCCGTTTAAACTGTTGGTCTGCAGGAGCAACGGACCCAGGTTAACCCAAAGTAGATAGGTGCAGCAAATGAAATTTCTTAGCACTTGTGAAAGTGCTGTGGGGGCACTGTATATGCCGTGTTTTCAGATCCTTGGGACACTGGATAATCATCATTTGAGGAAATACATTCCTTTGCACAAATGGAATGTAGTTGATCCTTTTCTAGTCGATGGTTACTGGTTTAGGGTTAGAGGAAAATAAAAGTGCTAGACATCAAAGGTCATATAACACTATAAAAGGTCATATACCACTATGGCAAAGGATTGTGGCAAAAAGGGGAAAACTGAGTTAATGCTTGGAATAAAATATGTTGGATGTTAATGGTTATAGAGCATTGTAGGATTGCATGGTAGTAACTAGGGTAAAAAGGGCGTAAATGGAGTAAAGCAGAGGTCATTAAAAGAGGAAAGGGTTAAGGGCATAGGGCGACTTGATGAAATGGAAAGTATCTGTGGCTGAGGAAGGATGAGGAATATTGTTTACAGATAACTGACAAAAATCATTGGGTTAAGCGGTTAGGGAAGGCTGTTGGAAAAGTAGAAGAATCCAGGGAATGAGATAATGAAACTAGTGAAGGTGGGAACGGATCAGGAAGAATGTCAAAAGGGAAAGGATCCAGAAAAGGACACTTGCGACAGAAGGGATTCACCTGAACATCCAGGTAGGAGTAGTAAGGTTAATGGGGAATGGAAAGAGTATGGTGCACATGAAAAAGGAGAGGATGGGGTGTGTTGAAAGAGAGTGGAAGGAAGAAGGTAGGGGGAACTTGAGGATTATGGATATTGGCAAATACTTTGAATATAGAGGAAACAGAAATAGAGGGATTGGAGGGGGGGGTGAGGAAGGAGAGCATTCTCTTGGGTCATGTTTAGGAAGTTTTGGATGTCTTCAAGAGTTTCTGGAGAAGAGTTGGGTGGGGAGGTCTGAGAAATAAAGGTTCTCTTGTAATGAAAAGAGGTGACAGATGTCTGAGGATTATAGGAAAAGGAGGGTGAAGGAGAGGATGTGGTAGCAGAAGATGGAGTGGAATGTTAGGGTAGCCTGGTGCAACAGATGAAGTGGATATGGTGCAGGCACCAGGGAAGTGGTAAACATTGGAGTATCTAGATTTAGACTGGGAAAAGAATTTGACTGGAGGAGAGGGGGAATAGAGGTAGGATGGTTTGGGATAGAGGGAAGAGATATTGGGGGAGATATTGAGACATCTTGGGAAGTTGGAGGGGAGCAGACCCAAGGATAGCTTTGGAATAGGTAGAGATAGAAAAATCTTGTCGAGCTTCTTGTCTTCAAACTAGTTTGAATCTGAGAACTGCTAACTCAGTTTGTTGTCAGGGCAGTTCCTATAAAAGGCATTATGGGAGCCACTATAATTTGCCCTTGTGAATGGCTGAGAAAAGCAATTTGAAGGGTCATGACCAGGTTGGGTACATAGAGGGCTGTGGAGTGACAGTGTTTGGCTGGGTGGCAAAAACCCTAACATTTCT
>NC_091571.1:16711457-16721457 GCF_042767895.1 Penaeus vannamei | reverse complement strand
GCGTGGGGAGAGCTGGCATGAGTTTTCGAGGACAAAGGGGACCTGTTATAAGTACTGGAATATTGCCCAAATTTTTATAAAAGATGCTTCAAGAAACCAATGACAATATCCCATACATCAAACGAATAAAAATCTGTTTTCTACAAGAGACATCATCAGTATACTTAAAGGATCATCAGTTGTATATTCTAAGGGGACATAATTGGACATGATCTCCAGTTCGTCCTGTGTCTCGCAAGGCAATATATCATTACGATGGAGTCGACAAATACTAAGCTTTACCAAATCCTTCGCCAGATAAGTCACGGGTCCGTATTTAATGGTCCTCAAAGGGCCAGTCCAGCGTGCAGTCAGGCCAGTGGCTTTCTGAGGGCTTTTACGTAAAATTAGACAACCAAATTTTAAAAGAGTAGTAGGTTTAAACTTTTTTCAACATAATCTTTAAATATTCCCCGGGTCCGTTTGCCCCAAATACAGCTGTAACTTGATTAACTTTTTAAATCTTTCATTAGCAGGCTTATTAACTGTTAATTTGTAAGTAAATCCAACTGGAAAATGGATAGACTGTCCAAGCATCAGATGTAATGGATGATTACTTACCGACCTGTTTACTGAAGAATCGATTGCAAACCTAACATGAGGTATCATGGTGTCCCATTGACAAGGTTCTTCTCCGTTGGTATAAAAATATCCTTTACAATTTTGTTGGTCATTTGACAAATTCCATAAAACTCTGGATGATAAGGAGTTCTAGAGTTTATCTTATTTTCCCAGTAGCCTACAAATAGCGGGGAAACACACAGACAAAGACAAAAATTTGGACCGGAACAAAGGCTACAGGGTGGAAGAATTAATGGAGGCCTTAAGCCCAGACAGGTACACATATTAAATCACAAAGCGAGGCTGCTGTAAAGGCAAGCTTTATTGTGGCAAAAGAGGTCGCGAAATCAGCCCGGCCCTTTACAGGGGAGAGTTTACCCAAAACTGTATGCTTGAAGTTCGTGACGGTGTGCCCAGACAAAAGACAACTCTTCTCAAACGTGACCTGAGCAAAAACATTTGCTGAATGTTAGACCACTTTCCACCAACATAAAAGAGCAGCTTGTGAGAAAGGGAAAAATTTCATCGCATATTTTCTTGTGGATGAGAGCACGGACACATTGACTTTACCCAGCAGTCAATTTTCGTCCGTGGAGTAGACTCCAGCCTGAGCATAACAGAAGATTTTTTGGCATTATGTCCTATGCATGGCCAAACTACAGGACAAGATCGGTATGAAAAGGTATCCAGATGTGTAAATGAGATGGGCGCCGGGAAAAAACTCGTTAGATGAACCGCAGACGGAGCACCCGCAATGTGTGGGCACAGGAGTGGATTGGTGGCAAGGATGCATGAGAGGATGCTGGAGGAAAACGTCACAGATGAGTTGACAGGTTATCACTGCATCATACACAAGGAGTCGTTGTGCGGCAAAGCCTTGAAAATGGAACATGTAATGAGCACCATAATGTGAGCAGTTAACTTCATCAGAGCCAAAGGTTTAAATCACTGCCAGTTCAAGGCATTTCTGGGCGAGTTAGATACAGAGTATGGTAACTTGCCGTATCACACAGAGGTGCGATGGCTAAGCCAGGGAAAGGTGCTGCAAAGATGTTTCGAGCTGCTTGAGGAGATCTGTCTGTTCACGGAATGGAAGGGGAAAGACACAACAGAGCTCCGAGATGAAACTTTCCTGTGTGAAATGGCGTTTCTCTGCGATATCACGAGCCATCTGAATGTGATGAATCTGCAGCTGCAGGGACGGGGACGTGTCATCTCTGATATGTACAGTACAGTTAAGGTCTTTAAAACCAAGCTGAGTCAGTGGGAGACGCAGATGCGGAAAGAAAACAAGCCATTTTGCTGATAAACTGAGCATACTTGCCGCCGACTTCCGACGCCGATTTGCTGACTTTGAAGCCCAAAAAAAGCAGGTTTGAACTGCTCAGCAATCCTTTTGCAGTGGATGTAGAAAGCGCACCACCAAATCTGCAAATGGAGTTGAGCTCCAGTGCAATAACACACTGAAGGCAAAAGATGAGAGAGTGGGTGCTGAGGAGTTTGCACGTTTCATCCCCGACACAATGCCGCAGTTGCGCATCCAAGCTGTTCGGACGCTCTCTATATTTGGCAGCACATACCTGTGTGACTGATAATCACCTCCACTCAATCCTGAGGATTCCCTCAGCTCAGAGCCTAACCCCGAACATTGCTGAACTTGTACAAAAGATGAGACACCACCAAGTATCAGGCTCAGCCTCAGATAAGTGAGCATCACAGAGCAGACACGTATTTTCAGTTTTTAATTGTTAAATTTTTACATTTGTTACTATAAGACGTTATTTTTCTTTGAAGGAAGTATTGTTTTATTTTATTGTATTTTAATTATTTATATTTATTTTTCAATTGAATGGACTTAGGGAAAATTGCAGATAAGAGCCATGAGGAAGAATAGAACTGATTTGATTTTTTTTTTCTCATTTTACTATTTGAAAGCAGTGATCAGTAGGATCATAGCACAATAATGCATTTTCAGTTTATAATGCATGCACTTTTATTTATGCATATATCTTAATATTAAGAAACATTTTGTTTTTAAAGGACATTTACTTTTTTGTTGTTTGCCTGTTGAAAATGTTTCCCTTGAAGTTACTGACAGAGCCATAGCAAAATAGGACATGAGATTTTTCTTTGAAGGAAGTTCGTTTTTGTCTGTTTGCCTGTTGGAAAATATTTTCACTTGGAATTTCTGACAGATTCTGTTTCCTTAAAATTTACTTCATTTCATTTCCAATTTATATAAAATATAAAGAGCTGTATTTATTTTCTTAGTAACATGATTCTTATTGTGTGGTGTTTTCAAATGGCATACGGCGTTTCGATTTAACACACATGCAGACACACACACACAAACACATCCATATATATATATATATATATATATATATATATATATATATATATATATATATATATATATATATATATATATATATATATATATATATGTATATATATATATATATTTATAGATATGCATATATGTATATATATAAACATACACACACAGACACAGATATACATATATATATAAGTTTTTATATATATATATATATATATATATATATATATATATATATATATATATATATATATATATATACCACACACACACACACACACACACAAACACACGAACATACACACACACATTTATATATATATATTGTGTGTATTTTTATTTTATTTGGATATAAAAACAGAAAATATGTGATATATATATATAATATATATATATATATATATATATATTTATATTTTTTATATATAAATTTGTGTGTATTATAAACAATTTTTATATTAAAAATATATATATATATACATATATATATATGTATATATATATGTAACATATATTATATATAATATATATATAATACATACATACATACATAATATATATATATATATATATATATATATATATATATATATATATATATATATATATACATGCATATCCTTCTATCCATCTATTTTGTATGTATGTATGTAATGTATGTATTATGTATGTATCTATCTATCTATCTATCTATCTATCTATATACACACACAAACAAACATACATAAATACATGGTAGAAAAACCCACAATGCACAAACTAGATTTATTGAAGAAGGTGAGGCAACAGTTTCGGAATCGTCCTCGATTCCATCAGCCCCAATATATATATATATGTATATATATATATATATATATATATATATATATATATATATATATATATATTTTGTATGTATGTGTGTGTGTGTGTGTGTGTGTGTGTGTGTGTGTGTGTGTGTGTGTGTGGGTGTGTGTGTGTGTGTGTATAAAAGGTACGAATGATAATGTACATTTCACAATACCAGAGATGTATTAGATTTATTCGATACCAGCATATAAATCTATACATATGTATATATATATATATTTAAAAAAAAAAAAACATACATATACATATGTATATATATACATATCTATAATATGTATATAAAACATATGTGTGTATGCATATAAACATACACACACAAACGCACACACACGCATATAAATATATATATGTGTGCGTGTGTTTAAGTATATAGATATTTATATATATGTATATACATATGTAAAATGTATTATCATATATATACATATATATATATATATATATATATATATATATATATATATATATATATATATATGTTTGTGTGTATATGTTTTTGTGTGTGTACTCTCCGCCGTAAGTATACAGTAACATTAAAAAAAAGATAATGGTGTAAAAGAATAAATGAAATAAGATACATGAAAAAAATGCTGTATATAATTCGAATTCCTTCTAACGGCAACATATCTCTACCCCCTTAAAAAAAAAACCATTGGTGAGTTTTACATATCCACTATCTATCCACGAATATGCGTCTATCCATTAATAGCAAATATCAGGCTACTAGAATCATGTGTCCACCTGTAGTTATTCATTAATCTTTATCCGCTTTCTATCCGGTGACTAGTTGATGGTATTCTCTCTCTCTTTTTTATTTCTTTATTCCTCTCTGTTATTTCTTTTTTCCTCTCTCTTTATTTATTTATTTCTCTTTTCATTCTTTCTTTGTTTTTTATCTCTTTTATTTATTTCTCTCTCTCTCGCTCTCGCTCGCTCTTAATCTCTCCCTCTCCCTCTCTCTCTCTTAATCTCCCCTCTTCTCCACCCCTCTCTATCTCTCTCTCTTTTTTCTCTATCTATCTATCTCTTTTCTTTTTTTCTTCTTTTTTCTCTTTCTCTCTCTCTCTCTTTTAAATTCTCACTCTCCTCCCCCCCCTCTCTTCTCTCTCTCTCTTTTTCTCTATCTGTCTATCTCTTTCTCTCTTTCTCTTTTTTTCTCTCTTTTTGTTAATATCTCACTCTCCTCCACCCCCTCTCTATCTATCTATCTTTTTTTTTTTTCTCTCTCTGTTTCTTTTCTCTCTCTCTCTCTCTCTCTCTTTCTTTCTTTTTCTCTTTTTTTCTTCTCTCTCTCTCTCTCTCTCTCTCTCTCTCTCTCTCTCTCTCCTCTCTCTCTCTCTCTCTCTCTCTCTCTCTCTCTCTCTCTCTCTTTCTCTATATCTCTTTCTTTCTGTCTATTTAGCCCATTGTCTTTATCTCTTCCTCCCTCACTTTTTTTTAATTTTTAATGGTAGAAGTAAATCAATTTTGTTGCATTTATGTGTTTCGTTTCCTGACTTGTAGTTTGTTTGTTATTGTTTACGTTGTTGTTGTTTTTGTTGTTGTCTTTGTGAGTAAGTTTTGTTTTCAATTAAAGCGTATTTGTTAATTTGTGTCATTCACATTTTTCTGTTTTCATTTAAACGTAGGTTTGTATCGAATAATCATGGAGTTATTAATAAAAAAGTCGCAAAAAATTTGGTAACAACGCTGACAATGATGGTTAGTAATGATAACAAGAAATTGTTTGATAAGTCACTGAATTTGCTTATTATAAAGAGAAAAATATAATGATTATTATGGAAATGATGGAGATAAAAATAATGATATAAATAATAATAGCGATGGAAATAATGATAGTGATAATGACAATCATATTAATAATGATAATCATGATAGTTGTAGTGTTAGTTATAGTCCGCGATAAAATAGCAACGCGTTAATCGAGTTAGTATTAGGTATTAATTTTGATGAAATTTACATTTTGTTAAATTAAAAATTGTTTCATGTTCCAAATTTTGTTGATAGGCGGTAGAGCCAGCACGCCACTTTACAAATGATTTATTATGTATGATCTGATTTTGAAGCATAATTCATGCATGCTAGGTACATTTTTGTGTAGTTTATAATAAAATAAAATATTGTGTCTGTATACAATCTATGATTACATTTTTTTGTCAGTGTGAATAGTATTGGCACTTTCCCCAAGGGGGGGGGATTCAAAGAGTATATTTTGCATTCTTAAGTGGCTTAACCCATTAAATGGACACTTAAGAATTGCTGTTCTTGATTCACGATGATCTATTAAACAGTTTGAGACCTATTTGAAAGATGTACTCAAATTGTGAATCAACACTACCTTGCCAGGGCGGTGTCAGTGAGTACTTTTTGTGGGTTAATACAGGAAATGGATACTTAAGAATGACTGATCTGTATTTAGGATGACATATGTTTCATGGATGTACTCAAATTGTGGATTAAAAATGCTAATTAGCGTTAATTAGGTCGTTCTTAAGCGACCTAATACAAAAATTGAAAACCTAAAATTGGGAATTCTGACTTACACTCATACGAAACATTTTAAGACAAGTTTGAAAATGTGAACTGAGACAAAATTAGGGGGTCTTTATGGGTTGCTTTGCAAATTGCGGAACAAGAATTGCCTTTTGGGGTCTGCTATCACAGATGCATACATTCCAGGCCTCAAACCTTTTGTTTACATGTATAGACATATATAAGTATAGATGTACATATAAAAATCTTCGCTCGTACACTAAAAAACAAGTTCGGTTAATGCTGCATTAACTGAAATACTGAAATAAGTTCCCCTCTGACTAAGTAAATTGGTTTATCCCACTGTAATTTTTATAATTCTGTGATTGCTGCTTATGTAGGGTTAGATTTTTTCGGCTAGTACTTAGTTTTTTTTCCCCTAAAAAACCCCGTTAAAGGTTTACTTTTCACTGAGAATATTTGGGGGATGTTGTTATTTTTTTCCCCTTAATTTCATGCTGGATGGTAGGCAATCAATGTGCAGTAAGGGAAAACACAATCATCAAACAGTTGAGCAATGGCCGTGTCCCGGGACAAATTACTGATAAGTGATTGCAATGTTTGCATGTACTGTGCAAGTAACGATAAAAAAGGACTTTTTTCAAACATGTTTTATCAATGTTTAAGATTCTCAAGGCTATTCAGTGTGAAATAAACAATGACGCATTGCTGGTCGAATTGTTCTTTCGTTTTCAGTAAGAAATGGGCCATATGGCTAAGGGCTAAACAGTATATAGATAGATAAAGAGAGGTAGATAGACACACACACACACACACCCACGACACCCCACACATATGCACTTATGCATACTCATACATTCATGTACCATTATCTAGGTGGAACAAGGACCGCTTAGGGTAGCTGACTAAAGTTTCCCCCTGCTTTCGGAATCACGTGCAGTACGGTAATTCACAACTAGTTACAAATAATTTGTTAGCTTGAAACTATGAGGTTAGATCTTTCATTTTTCATAATTATATTATATAGTTTGCCGAGTCTTGATAAACTTGCCTCACAATCCCCTGGGGGAAAACTGTCTTCATATCTGGTGAATGTTTAAAAACAAAGGAGATGAGATTGAACCGATCGTGACAAAAAAAATTTAATAGTCTGGAACCAAATGTCGGAGGGTGAATGGGAATGAAGGCTCTATTATGATCACTTTCCTTTTTCTTTTGCATGTCGCCTTTAATTTATTTTTCAGTTACCGAAGCTCACCATTATCATTAACAGGAACACATTTTTTTTCTCTCGAGATAAAGGTTAGTGCTGAATATAACCGGTTTTAAGTCGCCCGACTCATACTGCTTAGTAACATGTAAAAAAGGACTATGCAATGGGACATATGTTATACTACTCAGGGCCTAATATATATATATATATATATATATATATATATATATATGTAATCATATATATATATTTAAAAACACACACACACACACACACACACACACACACACACACACACACACACACACACACACACACACACACACACACACACACTCACACACGAACACATATATAATATATATATATATATATATATATATATATATATATATATATACATGTGTATATATATATATATATATATATATATATATATATATATATATATATATATATATATATATATATATAGTAAGAAGGGGTGGATCAATACGGCCGTGAAGAATCGCATGTTTATTGGCAAACGTTTCGAAGGCTTCAGCAGTCCTTTGTCATGCTGAAAAAACCCAGACAATGGGTCAATTAGACAATGAAATAAAATAGTACAGATTCTGGTTTTAAGAAACAACGTGAAACTAAATAATATAAAACACAGTAAAAAAAACCAAAAAGAATACGAAAAATATGAATACAAACAAAGTACATAAACTCAGAACAAGGGTATAAATACAAAAATACAATTCATATATATGGAATGCACAAGAAAAAAAAAACTAACCAAAAAAAGGTGATTTATGGTGATGCTGTTGTTATGTTGTTCAACTCAGGTTTCATCTTTTTTTTCAGCAAGGATTCTGGGATGAGGTCTTGCCGTGAGGAGGGGAGGACAAAATACTGAAATCAGTGTTAGAAAAGAGGGGTGAGTGTTGATAATGTTTTCTTATTGCCCAGAAAGATGGTTTACCCGGGGAACCAGTTCTGAAAGATTTGCCTTTGTGCTCGGAGATGCGGGGACCGGATCGTGATGTCGACCCCCCTACCTAGCTTGGCAGCTAAAGGTAAATAAACCAATTGAACACAAATCAACTGTAGTTCAAAGGTTGTTTTTAGAATTTCGCTCTCGTATTAGTATTACCAAAGACAAAAGTAAACTCGATCTGGGGGTAATTATTTTGTAAGAGGATTTTTAGTTGTTTCCTTATTTCATAGCTTAAATCACCCATATAAGGTAGTATGACATACCTGTGGTCTCGTTTAACAGTAAAGACAGTTTGTTGATCAGTGAATTTCTTGCATAAAAGGTTTTGGTTTTTTTATCAAATAGATATAATGGGGCCCCTTTTTAAAAAAGGGTTCTTCAAAATGACATTTCAATATGAAAGGCGGCCCAGTTGCTACATACATTATGGACCCTTTTTTAAAGAGTTTTAACACTGTTTATCTATATATGGGGTAAAACTGAGGAAGTGTAGTCCAAGGCCAGTGAAAGTTGGTTTACGGTAGATACTTGTATGGAAGATACCTTGTTTTTGGGTGACCATAGTATCAAAAAAGGGTAATTGGTTGTCCTTTTGCATTTCACAGGTAAATTTGATGCTGGGATGTTTGGAATTTAGATAATCAAAGAAGAGATTAACATGTGAGGGATGTTTGAAGAGCAGAAAAGTATCGTCAATGTACCGACGATAATGTGAGGTTTAAATTCAAGCGGGCATTGTTCTAGCCAGTCTTGTTCGTGATGACACAGAAACGCATTAGCATGGACGGGCCGAGTGGAGGGCTTTTGGGTACGCCGTCTGTTTGCGTATACAAGCAATCATCAAAACAAAAAACTGAATGATGGGCTGTAATTTCAAGTAGTTTTCTGAAGTGGACTTTATCTAATCCAAATTTATCAAGATGAGAAATGTTCAGGTTGTTAACTATTAGTTCCGTAGTCTCATGTAGAGGCACGTTGGTGAACAATGATTCGACATCAAAACTCGCCATTGTGACGGGTTTTTGGTAGTTTAGTGATGTGATTTCTTTAGCAAAAGCTGTTTTGATGCCTGTACTGCTTCTCTTGGTAGGTTATTCCATCTATTTACAGTGATATATATATATATATATATATATATATATATATATATATATATATATATACATATATATATAATATATATATATATATATATATAATATATGTATATATAATATATATTTAATATATACATACACACACACACACACACACACACACACACACACACACACACACACATATATATATATATATATATATATATATATATATATATATATATATATATGTATGTTTGTATATATATATATATATGCATGTATGTATATATATATATATATATATATATATATATGATATATATATAATATTTATATAATAAATATATGTATATATATATTATATATATAATATATATGTAATATATATATATATATATATATATATATATATATATATATATATATATATATATATATAT
>NC_091571.1:16706457-16708957 GCF_042767895.1 Penaeus vannamei | reverse complement strand
TATCTTTCTGTCTTGAAAATAAATATTATTGAGCATTTGTAGATTTTGTTTGTCTAATTTGGTGAAGATGTATCATGTCATTTCAGCTTTACATGTGGAAAAAAAAGAGGATTAAAAAAATACATAAAAGGTTTAGATACCAAGAAGGGGAAAGGGAAATTGTAAGTTCACCTTGTAAAAAAAGGGAAAAATATGGATTAATTTGCCCTTTTTGGGAAAAGGGGGTAAATGGCCTTTACCCTTAAAAGGAAAAGCTATTGGGCCCTATGTTACCCTTTTCTTACCATTATTTTACCCTTTTTTAACAGTTTATATGAAAATATTCGGATGCTATAAGTTATTCAAAACCCGTGTGTCTATAGGCCGGTCCATTCAGAGAAAATTGAAAATAACACAATTTTCTTTGATATTGTATTTAAAAAAAAAAAAAAAAAAAAAAAAAAAAAAAAAAAAATTATATATATATATATATATATATATATATATATATATATATATATATATATTATATATAGAATAGGTTTGAGTTTTTTTAAAGACCTCCGGGATTTTTTTCGTCTAGTCCCATTGTTCCCTGATTTTGCATAGGGCAGTTATCCTGAAATATGTTGTTTCTGGGAAGAGCCAAGACATTTTCTAACAATTAATATGTTTGTCTAAGACGAAATTTTCCCCCCATTTGCCAAATCAGCTGGAAGATCCACCCCGGGCATATCACAGGTCATGTGGCCATACCGCCGTTTCATAGGTAATGCGTCTGTCATGTGTGAAAAATATATATAATGATATAGACTCCCAACGGGGAAAAATGACATATGGACATGTTATGTATAAACAAATATGGATATAGCAAATTGAAAAGAATTAATTTGTGAAAAAATTTAGGGGGGTTAATAACATTTAGAAAAGTTACTTTCCCCCCCTCCATTATAATAGCCATTATTTGCGATTTTAACTTTTGCGTCTTAGACAAAAACATATTTTCTTTATTATTTATCATATGCTAGGATTAGCTGCGAAATAGATATCCCAAAAATTGATGAATATTCATTGGGATAAAAATTATGAAATATACGATTTCTTGTTATTAATTTTGTAGATAGTTCCTCTTTCTGTAAACTACTCAAGTACCGGTTTAACAAAGATATTAGCACGCCGGGAAAATTATTTTTATGATTTTGATGTAAAACTATACTGTATTATATTGCACTGACAGATAGAGAAAATAATAAAAACAAAAAATGATAGATGACAAACAACAGTCGAAAGCGAGAAATTCCCATTTCATTAGAATTAACAAGATATACGCACATGTTTTGGGTGTCTGTTCTTGATTTTTTCCTATTTACCCCCCTTGGGAAACCCCCTAGCCAGAGTTGCTGAGTTGCAACAAAACTATTTTTCGCTCAGCTGTTTGAATGCGGATGCGAATCAAAAACGCCAAGATTTATGGCTTAATTAAAACTAATTATAATACTCTTCCGTAACTCATCACTTAGTATGACTTCAGATTTAAGACATTGGGCGCGCGCCACACACACACACACACACACACACACACACACAACCCCACACACACACACACACACACACACACACACACAAAACAATGATAACCCTCTTTATATTCACTATAGCCTCCCTGCGATTTTGTGTTTAGTTCATGTTCAACATTGACAAATGTAATTACGGGTTTTATTATTCAACAAGTGTTTCACTCTGGAAAAAAAATATGTATATATAAATATACATATACACAATTGTATATAATACATATGGGTATATGATAAACACACAAGCACACACACACGCCCCCGCGCCCCCAAAACACACACACACACACACACACACACACACACACACACACACACACACACACACACACACACACACGTACACACACACACACACACACACACACACACACACACACACACACACACACACACACACACACACACACACACACACACACAACAAAAACACACACACACACACACACAAACACACACAAACCCCACACCACACGCACACACACTCACTCACAAACAAAATAATATATATATATATATATATATATATATATATATATATATATATATATATAAAAATATTCATAGATATATAGATATAGATATAGGTAAAAAAAAACTCAATGCACAAACTAAATCCATTTCATGCATTGTTTTTTTTTCTACCATATATCAACACGGAAGAGTGTGTTTCCATTCATATAAATATAAAACATATATCCATATAAATGCATATATCTATCTGTATATATATGTGTGTGTGTGTGTGTGTGTGTGTGTGTGTGTGTGTTTTTGTGTTTTGGGGGTTTGTGCACACACTCACACGCACACACCAAATACACGCACACACACACACACACACACACACACACACACACACACACACACACACACACACACACACACATATATATATATATATATATATATATATATATATATATGTATATATATATGTATATGTCTGT